>NC_079195.1:4468233-4648233 GCF_029499605.1 Hyla sarda
TCAGTATATGTGCAGCCGGGGGTCGGTATAGATATATAATAGCGCTGGGGGGGGGGCAGTACATTTATTCAAGCGAAGCGGGCACTAAGTTTGATATAGCGCAGCAGGGGGAAATATATATAGAAACGCTGGAGGGGCCAGATATATACCCCCCAGCGATTCTATACATCTTTGCCCACCACAGCGCTTCTATATTAAAACCCTGCCAGGAGCCCTGATTTGCTCCTCGGTCCCGGCCATTCAGGGCTTCTGGTGGGGAATTTAAAAATGAAAGTTTCCTGTACATTGCAGGGGATCGGAACATGCCGCCCGCTCCCCTGCTTAATAACATCTGATCGGATCGGGTCTCAGAAGTGAGACCCGGTGTGATCAATCCCTCAGCCCCTCTACTACTACCCCCAATATGGAACAGACCCTGTTCCATGCTGGGGTAGCAGGATTCACTCCGTTTTGAGGAATTTACCGACAGCTCTGAGCTTTCTGTGAGTTTTCTTCACACTCGGAGGGTTTTTGTTTCTCTTTTTGTCCAGAACACGCCCCTTTTGTAGTTTTTTTTTTCACTCTGAGTGATTTTGATTCTGTCGGGTTGTGCGCCAGATTCTGGCGCAAATTCTGGCGCAGACAGAATTCTGGCGCAAAACCCGACAAAAAGTGTTGGGATCCTGTTACTAAATGAGGGCCATTGAGTTTTATATATATAGATTTCAAGGTGATTTTCTATGGTTTGTTTTAATTTTATATCCCTTTTTTAGGGTAATTCCCCAGATGTGATTTCTGAACGAAATGGACCATTCTGTCAGGTAAAAATATGAAAAGTTTGCTTTGATAAGTTAAAAACTGTTTAACCCCTTAAGGACACAGCCAATTTTCACTGTAGGACCCGGCCATTTTTTGCACATCTGACCACTGTCACTTTAAGCATTAATAACTCTGGGATGCTTTTACCTTTCATTCTGATTCCGAGATTGTTTTTTCGTGACATATTCTACTTTATATTAGTGGTAAAATTTTGTCGATACTTGCATAATTTCTTGGTGAAAAATTCCAAAATTTGATGAAAAAATTTAACATTTTGCATTTTTTTTTTACTTTGAAGCTCTCTGCTAATAAGGAAAATGAATATTCCAAATAAATTATATATTGATTCACATATACAATATGTCTACTTCATGATTGCATCATAAAGTTGACAAGCTTTTACTTTTGGAAAACATCAGAGGCTTCATAGTTCCGCAGCAATTTTCCAATTTTTCTAAAAATGTTCAAAATCTAAATTTTTCAGGGACCAGTTCTGTTTTGAAGTGGATTTGAGGGGCCTTCATATTAGAAATACCCCACAAATGACCAAATTATAAAAACTGCACCCCTCAAAGTATTAAAAATGACATTCAAAAGGTTTGTTAACCATTTAGGTGTTTTACAGGAATAGCAGCAAATTGAAGGAGAGAATTCAAAATCTTCATTTTTCACTCTCGCATGTTCTTGTAGACCCAGTTATTGAATTTTTACAAGGGGAAAAGGAAATAAATCTTCCTAAAATGTGTAACCCAATTTCTCTCGAGTAAGGAAATACCTCATATGTGTATGTCAAGTGTACGGCGGGCGCAGTAGAGGGCTCAGAAGGGACAGAGCGAAAGTGGGATTTTGGAGAGTGAGTTTTTCTGAAATGGTCACATTTAGGAAGCCCCTATGGTGCCAGAACAGAAAAAAAAAAATAAAAAAAACACATGGCATACTATTTTGGAAACTACACCCCTCACGGCACGTAACAAGGGTCCAGTGAGCCTTAATACCCCACAGGTTTTTGACGGCTTTTCGTTAAAGTTGGATGTGTACATTTTTTTTTTTTTTCACTAAAATGCTGGTTTTCCCTCAAATATTTTTTTTTTTTACAAAGGATAATAGGACAAAATGCCCCCCAAAATTTGTAACCCCATCTCTTCTGAGTATGGAAATACCCCATGCGTGGACATCAAGTGCTCTGCTGGTGCACTACAATACTCAGAAGAGAAGGAGCGCCATTGAGCTTTTGGGAAAAAAAATTGTTTGGAATGGAAGTCAGGGGCCATGTGCGTTTACAAAGTCTCCCGTGGTGCCAGAACAGTAGACCCCCCCCCCACATGTGACCCCATTTTGGAAACTACACCCCTCACAGAATTTAATAAGGGGTACAGTGAGCATTTACACCCCACTGGCATTTGACAGATCTTTAGAACAGTGGGTTGAGCAAATGAAAAGTAGAATTTTTCATTTTGACGGACCACTGTTCCAAAAATCTGTCAGACACCTGTGGGGTGTAAATGCTCACTGTACCCCTTATTACATTACGTGAGGGGTGTAGTTTCCAAAATGGGGTCACATGTGGATATTTCTTTTTTTGCGTTTATGGCAGAACCGCTGTAAAATCAGCCACCCCTGTGCAAAGCACCAATTTAGGCCTCAAATGTACATGGTGCGCTCTCACTCCTGAGCCTTGTTGTGCGCCCGCAGAGCATTTTATGCCCACATATGGGGTATTTCTGTACTCAGGAGAAATTGCGTTACAAATTTTGGGGGTCTTTTTTTCCATTTACCTTTTGTGAAAATAAAAAATATGGGGCAACACCAGCATGTTAGTGTAAATTTTTTAATTTTTTTACACTAACAAGATGGTGTAGCCCCCAACTTTTCCTTTTCATAAGGGGTAAAAGGAGAAAAAGACCCCCAAAATTTGTAGTGCAATTTCTCCCAAGTACGGAGATACCCCATATGTGGCCCTAAACTGTTTCCTTGAAATACGACAGGGCTCGAAGTGAGAGAGCACCATGCGCATTTGAGGACTAAATTAGGGATTGCATAGGGGTGAACATAGGGGTATTCTACGCCAGTAATTCCCAAACAGGGTGCCTCCAGCTGTTGCTAAATTCCCAGCATGCCTGGACAGTCAGTGGCTGTCCGGAAATGCTGGGAGTTGTTGTTTTGCAACAGCTGGGGGCTCCGTTTTGGAAACACTGCCCTATGATAAGTTTTCATTTTTATTGGGGTTGGGGGGGCAGTGTAAGGGGGTGTATATGTAGTGTTTTACCCTGTGTTAGTGTAGTGGAGTGTTTTTAGGGTACATTTACACTGGCATGTTACGGTGAGTTTCCCACTAGGAGTTTGTGCTTTGCCGCAGCCCAAACTTGAAGCATGAAACTTACTGTAAGCCCACCTATGTGAATGTACCCTGTACATTCACATGGGGGGGCAAACCTCCAGCTGTTTCAAAACTACAACTCCCAGCATGTACTGACAGACCGTGCATGCTGGGAGTTGTACTTTTGCAACAGCTGGAGGCACACTGGTTGGAAAACCTTCAGTTAGGTTCTGTTATCTAACTCCATATTTTCCAACCAGTGTGCCTCCAGCTGTTTCAAAACTACAACTCCCAGCATGTACTGATCGCCGAAGGGCATGCTGGGAGATCTAGTTATGCAATAGCTGGAGGTACACAACTACAACTCCCAGCATGCTGAGACAGCTGTTTAGGCATGCTGGGATTTGTAGTTTTGCAACATCTGGAGGGCTACAGTTTTAGAGAACACTGCAAAGTGTTCACCAAACTGCAGTTCCTTGAGCTGTTACAAAACTACATTTTTAAAAACTAAGTCTCCATTTTTAAAAAGAATCAGAATAAAAAATCAGAATTTGCTTATAAATAATAGATTAGCCATTGAAGCAGACAGGCTCTCTTTCTACTGAACACCAGACTAGTGATGTGATGTCCGCACTGCAACCTGGAAAACCCTGAGACAACACTCATTTTGTAGGCTGTTAAAAATACCGTATTTTTCGTCCTATAGGACGCACCGGCGTATAAGACGCACCCAATTTTTAGGGGCAAAATCTAAAAAAATAAAGATTTTGAACCCAATAGTGGTCTTCAACCTGCGGACCTCCAGATGTTGCAAAACTACAACTCCCAGCATGCCCGGACAGCCGTTGGCAACATCTGGAGGTCCGCAGATTGAAGACCACTGCAGGAGATGGTAATACTCACATGTCCCCGCCGCTCCGGACCCGTCACCGCTGCCCTGGATGTCGCTCCATCGCTGTCGCCGTATCCCCGTCGCTCAGGAACGTCTCTGCTGCTGGCCGGGTATCCGCGCTCTCCTGACGAGGAAGGAGAGCGCCGGCCATACAGGGGATCCCTGAACGGAGAAGACACCGAGGAGGCAGGTAAGGTCCCCCCCCCCGGTGTCCTGTAAGCACTAACCCAGCTATTCAGTCGGGCTGTTCGGGACGCCGCGGTGAAATCGTGGCAGTCCCGAACAGCCCGACTGAACAGCCGGGTTAGTGTTACTTTCCCTTCAGACACGGCGGTCAGCTTTGATCGCCGCGTCTGAAGGGTTAATACAGGGCATCACCGCGATCGGTGATGTCCTGTATTAGCCGCGGGTCCTGGCCGTTGATGGCCGCAGGGACCGCCGCGATAGGGGTGTATTCGCCGTATAAGACGCACCGACTTTTCCCCCCCAGTTTTGCGTCTTATACGGCGAAAAATACGGTACACACTGGGGCAAAAATCACATGAGAAGTGTCAGATCATCACGAAACACAGGTACAGACACTATATTATCAGCTACACTAACTTTACAGCCTCTGTAGCATAGTCAAATGAAAAATAAAAAATAAAAAGAAACGGAATACCCCTTCAACCCCTTAAATGCAGGGAATTTTCCGTTTTTGCATTTTCATTTTTTCCTCATCACCTTCTAAAAATTATAACGCTTTCAATTTTGCACCTAAAAATCCAAATGATGGCTTATTTTTTGCGCCACTGAATCTCCTTTGCAGTGACATTGGTAATTTTTCCCTAAAATTCACGGCGAAATGGAAAAAAATTCATTGTGTGACAAAATTGAAGAAAAAATGGCATTTTGTAACTTTTGGAGGCTTCCGTTTCTACGCAGTGCATTTCCCAGTAAAAATGACCCCTTATCATTATTCTGTAGGTTCATACGGTTAAAATGATCCCCTACTTATATAGGTTGGATTTTGTCGCACTTCTGAAAAAAATCAAAACAACATGCAGGAAAATATATACGTTGAAAAAATTCCTATTCTGACCCCTATAACTTTTTTATTTTTCCGTATATGGGGCAGTATGAGGACTCATTTTTTTGCGCCGTGATCTGACGTTTTTATCTGTATCATTTTTGTTTTGATTGGACTTTTTGATCGCTTTTTATTAACTTTTATGATGTAAAAAGTTACCAAAAATATGCTATTTTGGACATTTGAATTTTTTTTACGCGTACCCCATTGACCGTGCGGTTTAATTAATTATATACTTTTATAGTTTGGGTGTTTACGCATGCGGCGATACCACATATGTTTAGTAAAATTTTTATTTACACTGTTTTTTTTTATTGGGAAAAGGGGGGTGATTCTGACTTTTATTATGGAAGGGGTTAAATGATCTTTATTAACACTTTATTTTCATAAGGGGCTATAACACTGCACACACTGATATTCTACACTGATCAGTGTTATTGCTGCTCGACTGCTCCTACCTGGATCTCAGGCATGGAGCAGTCATTCGGATCAGCGATCGGACAGCGAGGAGGCAGGTAGGGACCCTCCTGCTGTCCTGCAAACTGTTTGGGACACCGCGATTTCATCGCGGCGGTCCCGAACGGCTTCACTGAGTTAACCGGCAAAGTATACTTTCACTTTAGATGCGGTGATCAATTTTGATGGCCGCGTCTGAAGGATTAATGCCGGGCATCACCGCGATCGGCGATGTTCGGTATTAGCCCCGGGTCCTGGCCATTAATGGCCGCCGGGACCAACGCGATATGAAGTGGGTTCAGCGCGTGACCCCGCGTTCTATCACGGGATCCCACTCATGACGTATGCATACGTCCTGTAGCGGGAGGGTGTTAAGGCAGTGCTGGTAAATAATGGTGGCCACACAAAATATGATAGACACTTTGGGCCCAATTTGGACATTTCCACTTAGTGGTGCCCCCACTTTTGTTGCCAAGGCTTGGGCATTATTAGCCGTGTTGTTATACAAGCCGTGCACCCACTACTTTACATTGGAGCAGAGGGGTATTTCATCAGGGTTGTCACATGAAACGGTAGAGGAAAATGTTACAAAAATGGGAGGGGTGGACTTACTTATGGGAGATACTGTATGTGCATATATATATATGGAATTGACTCACTTATTGGAGATACAATATATATATATATATATATATATATATATATAAATATATATATATATATATATATATATATATATATCTGGGGTGGACTCACTTATGGGATATACTGTGTGTATATATATATATATATATATATATATATATATATATATATATATATATATATATATATAGCAAACAGATTTGTGGAGCAGCGCCCAATTCAAAGTGCGGATGGTGCAAGCAGCAAAAAAAAGGTCCCGGTCAAGGCACGTCACACATCCAAAAAATAGCTGCAGCACTCGGGATTATAAACGTAACAAAAGGTGTTTATTCCATATCAATACAGCAAGGCCTTTTGTTACGTTTATAATCCTGAGTGCTGCAGCTATTTTTTGGATATATATATATATATATATATATATATATATATATATATATATCTGGGTGGACTCACTTATGGGATATACTGTGTATATATATATATATATATATATATATATATATATATATATGTGAGGGGTGGACTTACTTATGGGATATAATATATAATATAATATTATCTCAACATTATGTGATTTGCAGTTTGTGGTGTCATTTTGCAATATATAATACATAATTCTATCAATGCCCTTTGGGTCATTAACCCTTTAAGGACCAGGCCATTTTTCACTGTAGGACCTGCCCATTTTTTGCACATCTGATCACTGTCATTTAAAGCATTAAAAGTTCCAAAATGTTATGAAAAAATTGAAAATTTTGCATTTTTCTAACTTTGAAGCTCTCTGCTTATAAGAAAAATAGACATTCCAAATAAATTATATATTGATTCCCACATACAATATGTCTACTTTATATTTGCATCATAAAGTTGAGATGTTTTGACTTTTGGAAGACATCAGAGGACTTCAAAGTTCAGCAGCAATTTTCCAATTTTTCACAAAATTTTCATGGACCAGTTTAGGTTTGAAGTGGATTTGAAAGGCTTTCTTTGTATTTTTTTTTTTTATTTTTTTTGAAAGTTTATCTTTATTAACTTTTTATATAAACATTTGAACTTATAATGTCAGGTATGGCAAAATGTCGTACACAATCAACTAAGAACAAAATTTCACGAAATAAGCAGTGGATTCCCAGGTACCCGGGGCCTGGGAAGACAATCAGACAAAAATTAGTGCGGACCATTAACCAGATTTTTGGCAATGCAGGACTGTAGCAGCAAGTGAATGACAACCTGATTATAACATATCAAAAAGGAGTCTCGCTGTTAGGTACCTGAGAACTATAAGCACATACTGAGCAGGAAATTACAACATTTAAGGGGGATTGTATAGCTCGAAAAAAGGTACTCATGCAGGTACCATGGGGATCCACAAGAGGCCTACAAGAGGCTTCCAGAATGGTACTCATGGGGACTGAAGGGAGACAAGGGTGGGAGAAAAAGGATGGAGAAACAGAAATAAGTAGTATGGGCTAGACGGGTAGAAGAGTAGAAAAGGAAAATAGTCGAGGGGGGGGGGGGGGGTGAGAGAAGAAGTTCACAGCAGGTCCAGATAAGTCAAACACTTAAACACTTACCACTCGGAGCAGGCAAGACAGGAAATTGAAGGGCTTTCTTATTAGAAATACCCCACAAATGACCCCATTATAAAAACTGCACCCCTCAAAGTATTCAAAATGACATTCAGTAAGTGTGTTAACCCTTTATGTGTTTCACAGGAATAGCAGCAAAGTGAAGGAGAACATTTAAAATCCTCCTTTTTTTACACTCTCATGTTCTTGTAGACCCAGTTTTTGAATTTTTACATGGGGTAAAAGGAGAAAAATCCTCTCAAAATCTGTAACCCAATTTCTCTCGAGTAAGGAAATACCTCATATGTGTATGTCAAGTGTTTGGCGGGCGCAGTAGAGGGCTCAGGAGGGAAGGAGCGACAGTGGGATTTTGGAGAGTGAGTTTTTCTGAAATGGTTAGGAAAAACTAGGAAGCCCCGATGGTGCCAGAAAAGCAGAAAAAAAAAACACATGGCATACCATTTTGGAAACTACACCCCTCATGGCATGTAATAAGGGTCCAGTGAGCCTTAATACCCCACAGGTGTTTGATGACTTTTCGTTAAAGTCTGATGTGTAAATGAAAAAAAAAATCACTAAAGTGCAGTTTTTTCCCCCAAATTTACCATTTTTGTAAAGGGTAATGGGAGAAAATGCCCCCTAAAATTTGTAACCCCATCTCTTCTGAGTATGGAAATACCCCATGTTAGGACGTAAAATGCTCTGCGGGCGAACTACAATGCTCAGAAGAGAAGGAGTCACATTTGGCTTTTGGAAAGCAAATTTTGCTGAAATGGTTTTTGGGAGGCATGTCGCATTTAGGAAGCCCATATGGTGCCAGAACAGCAAAAATACCCACATGGCATACTATTTTGGAAACTAAACCCCTCAAGGAACTTAACAAGGGGTACAGTTAGCCTTAACACCTCACAGATAGTTCACAACTTTTTGTTAAAGTTGGATGTGCAAATGAAAGAAAAAATTTTTTCACTAAAATGCAGTTTTTTCCCCAAATTTTAAATTTTCACAAGGGGTAATGAGAGAAAATTACCCCCAAAATTTGTAACCCCATTTCTTCTGAGTATGGAAATACCCCATGTGTGGACGTCAAATGCACTGCGGGCGAACTACAATGCTCAGGAGAGGAGCGCCATTGGGCTTTTGAAGAGTGAATTTATTTGGAACGGAAGTCAGGGGCCATGTGCATTTACAAAGCCCCCCGTGGTGCCAGAACAGTGGACCCCCCACATGTGACCCCACTACACCCCTCACAGAATTTAATAAGGGGTGCAGTGAGCATTTACATCCCACTGGCATTTGACAGATCTTTGGAACAGTGGGCTGAGCAAATGAAAAATTAAATTTTTCATTTTCACAGACCATTGTTCCAAAAATCTGTCAGACACCTGTGGGGCATAAATGCTCACTGTACCCCTTATTACATTACTTGAGGGGTGTAGTTTCCAAAATGGGGTCACATGTGTGGGGGGGGGGGGGGTCCATTGTTCTGGCACTATGGGGGCTTTGTAAACCCACGTGGCCTTCAATTCCGGACACATTTTCTCTTCAAAATCCCAATGGCGCTCCTTCTCTTCTGAGCATTGTATAGCGCCAGCAGAGCACTTTACATCCACATATGGGGTATGTTCTTACTCAGAAGAAATGGGGTTACAAATTTTGGGGTGCTTTTTTCCTATTTTTCCCATGTGAAAATGAAAAATTTAGGGTAACACCAGCATTTTAGTGAAAAAAAATATGTTTTTCATTTTCCCATCCAACTTTAACAAAAATTTGTCAAACACTTGTAGGGTGTTAAGGTTCACTATACCCCTTGTTATGTTCCATGAGGGGTGTAGTTTCCAAAATGGGGACACATGTCGGTATTTATTTTTTTGCGTTTATGTCAGAACCACTGTAAAGTCAGCCACCCCTGTGCAAATCACCAATTTAGGCTTCAAATGTACATAGTGCGCTCTCACTACTGAGCCTTGTTGTGCAACCGCAGAGCATTTTACACCCACATATGTGGTATTTCCGTACTCAGGAGAAATTGCGTTACAAATTTTGGGGGTCTTTGTTTCCTTTTACCGATTTTGAAAATAAAAAGTAAAGGGCAACACCAGCAGGTTAGTGTAATTATTATTTTTTTTTCACACTAACAGGCTGGTGTAGACCCTGACTTTTCCTTTTCATAAGGGGTAAAAGGAGAAAAAGTCCCCCAAAATTTGTAGTGTAATTTCTCCCGAGTACGGAAATACCCATATGTGGCCCTAAACTGTTTCCTTGAAATACGACAGGGCTCCGAAGTGAGAGAGCACCATGCGCATTTGAGGACTAAATTAGGGATTGCATAGGGGTGAACATAGGGGTATTCTACTCCAGTGATTCCCAAACAGGGTGCCCCCAGCTGTTGCGAAACTCTCAGCATGCCTGGACAGTCAGTGGCTGTCCAGAAATGCTGGGAGTTGTTGCTGGAGGCTCCTTTTTGGAAACACTGCCGTACAATACGTTTTTCATTTTTATTGGGGGGGGGGGGAGGCAGTGTAAGGGGGTGTATATGTAGTGTTTTACCCTTTATTATGTGTTAGTGTAGTGGAGTGTTTTTTGGGTACACTCGCGCTGGCGGAGGTTTACAGTGAGTTCCCTGATAGGAGTTTGTGCTGCGGTGAAAAATTTGCCGCAGCTCATGCTTGAAGCAGGAAACTCACTGTAAACCCATCCGTGTGAATGTACCCTGTACATTCACATGGGGGGTCAAACATCCAGCTGTTTCAAAACTACAACTACCAGCATGTACTGACAGTCCGTGCATGCTGGGAGTTGTACTTTTGCAACAGCTGGAGGCACACTGGTTGGAAAACCTTCAGTTAGGTTCTGTTATCTAACTCAGTATTTTCCAACCAGTGTGCCTCCAGCTGTTGCAAAACTACAACTTCCAGCATGTACTGATCGCCGAAGGGCATGCTGGGAGATGTAGTTATGCAACAGCTGGAGGTACCCAACTACCACTCCCAGCATGCTGGGATTTGCAGTTTTGCAACATCTGGAGAGCTACAGAATAGAGACCACTGCAAACTGTGGCCCTCCAGATGTTGCAAAACTACAAATCCCAGCATGCCCTGACAGCATACAGTCGTGTGGGCATGCTAGGAGTTGTAGTTTTGCAAGATCTGGAGGGCTATAGTTTACAGACTACTGTATAGTGGTCTCAAACTGCAGCCCTCCAGCTGTTGCAAAACTACAAATCTCAGCATGCCCAAACAGCTGTCTGAGCATGCTTGGAGTTGTAGTTTTGCAACATCTGGAGTGGTACAGTATAGAGACCACTGTATAGTGTCTCGGAATGTAGCCCTCCAGATGTTGCTAGGCTAGGCTTCCGTCGGATCCAGGGAGCCTGCTGCAAGTCATTGCCGCCCGCCGATCTCCTACACCTATCGTTGCCCGCAGCCTCGCCCGCAGGGTAAGTGGACTCCGGCGCCGGTCCCATTCGTTTCCCCATCCTGCCCCACCTATTGTGGGTGGGCAGAACGGGGAAAACGAAAGTTAACCCCCCGCCCCCGATCTGCTATTGGTGGTCGCGTCTAGACCACCAATAGCAGGGATAGGAGGGGTGGCACCCCTGCCACCTCACTCGTATCCCTTCAGGGGGATCGTGGGTGTGTTGGACAACCGCGATCCCCCTTATTTTCCGAGTCATCGGTCACCATAGACCCGTAATGACCCGGAATCACGCAAATCGCATGTGTGATTTCACTTGCAATTTGCGCCGATTGCCGACATGGGGGGTCTGATGACCCCCCTGGGCATTTGCGCGGGGTGACTGCTGATCGATATCAGTAGACAGCCCGGTCCAGTCCCCACCCGGTGCGCGGCGGGGACCGAAATTCCCACGGAAATACGCGTACGTCCTTGGTCCTTAACTACCAGGGTGCTTAGACGTACACGCCCATGGTCCTTAAGGGGTTAAGAGGACCCCTCATTTTATGCCCTCTATTTTATATTTCCATTAAGATGACCCATCATTTTATCACCTATGCTCTTTTTATATAGTTTCAATTATTTTATTCTGGTAATTGATTCTTATTGTTTATTTTTCTTATTTATTTTGATTTATATCACTTTTCTCCTCTTTTTTTTTGTTATTTGTTCATGTTTTTCTTTTTCCCTGACCTTGCATGGTGACACCCGTCCCACCAAACAGAGATGCGCATGCGCATGGTTCAGATGGATCGGTGTTCCCTGCGATACTATACATGTACACGCCAGTCCGGTCATGTGACTACTGATCACATGGTGGATGACGTTTTCACTCCGACCATGTTAATGTGGATCACATGATCGATGACATCCACAGCATGAGAATGCGTTATTGGGTCAATGGATTAAACACGGAAGCGCCGATCATGGCGCCATGTGGAGGATCTCCTGCACGCTGCTTTTGTTTACAAACACAGGCTGGTAAGAACAATATGTCATGACTCCTTCCTGCCCTACATATTAGATTTGGATTGTTGTCAGCTGTTTCAATTATATATACTATGGATGTTTTTAATGTTTATATCACAATTGTCACTCTGCACTTATGTTTCATTATTGCATCATGATTGGATACCTGTATTGTATCCCTATTATATCACTTACATTTTATATTATTAAGCACTGGTCACTTTAACCCCTTAAGGACTCAGGGTTTTTCCGTTTTTGCACTTTCGTTTTTTCCTCCTTACCTTTTAAAAATCATAACCCTTTCAATTTTCCACCTAAAAATCCATATTATGGCTTATTTTTTGCGTCGCCAATTCTACTTTGCAGTGACATTAGTCATTTTACCCAAAAATGCACGGCGAAATGGAAAAAAAAATCATTGTGCGACAAAATTGAAGAAAAAACGCCATTTTGTAACTTTTGGGGGCTTCCGTTTCTACGTAGTGCATATTTCGGTAAAAATGACACCTTATCATTATTCTGTAGGTCCATACGGTTAAAATGATCCCCTACTTATATAGGTTGGATATTGTCGTACTTCTGGAAAAAATCATAACTACATGCAGGAAAATCTATATGTTTAAAAATGTCATCTTCTGACCCCTATAACTTTTTTATTTTTCCACATACAGGGGGGTATGAGGACTCATTTTTTGCGCGGTGATCTTAAGTTTTTATTGGTATGATTTTTGTTTTGATCGGACTTTTTGATCACTTTTTATAAATTTTTTAATGGTATAAAAAGTGACCAAAAATGCGCTTTTTTTGCGCGTACGCCATTGACCGTGCGGTTTAAATAATGATATATTTTTAGAGTTTGGACATTTACGCAGGCGGCGATACCACATATGTTTATTTTTTTTTTACACTGTTTTATTTTTTTATGGGAAAAGGGGGGTGATTCAAACTTTTATTAGGGAAGGGGTTAAATGACCTTTATTAACACTTTTTTTTTTACTTTTTTTTTGCAGTGTTATAGGTCCCATAGGGACCTATAACACTGCACACACTGATCTCTTGCACAGATCACTGGCGTGTATTAACATGCCTGTGATCAGTGTTATCGGCGCTTGACTGCTCCTGCCTGGATCTCAGGCACGGAGCAGTCATTCGCCAATCGGACACCGAGGAGGCAGGTAAGGGCCCTCCCGGTTTCCTGCAAGCTGTTTGGGACGCCGCGATTTCACCGCGGCGGTCCCGAACAGCCCGACTGAGCAGCCGGGTCACTTTCACTTTCACTTTCACTTTGACCGCCGCTTCTAAAGGGTTAATACCGCACATCGCCGCGATCGGCGATGTGTGTTATTAGCTGTGGGTCCCGGCCGTTGATGAGCTCCGGGACCGACGCTTCATATCGCGGAAGCCGGTGCAGGACGTAAATATACGTCCTGCATCTTTAAGGGGTTAAGGACCCGAGCATTTTTTGCACATCTGACCACTGTCACTTTAGCACTAATAACTCTGGGATGTTTTAGTTATGAAGTTGATTCCAAGAATGTTTTTTCATGAAATATTCTACTTTAACATAGTGGAAAGTTTTTGCCATCATTTCTTGGTGAAAAATTCCAAAATTTAGCATTTTTCTATCTTTGAAGCTCTCTGCTTGTATGGAAAAGTGACATACCAAATAAATTATATATTGATTCACATATACCATATACATCATAAAGTTGAGATGTTTTTACTTTTGAAAGACATCAGAGGGCTTCAAAGTATAGCATCAATTTTCCAAGGTGTTTCACAGAAATAGCAGCAAATTGAAGGAGAAAATTCAAAATCTACATTTTTTTACAATCACGTGTTCTTGTAGACCCAATTTTTGAATTTTTACAAGGGATAAAAGGAGAGAAATCCCCCAAAAATTTGTAACCCAATTTCTCTCAAGTAAGGAAATACCACATATGTGTATGTAAAGTGTTTGGCAAATGCAGTAAAGGGCTCAGAAGGGAAGGAGCGACAACAGGATTTTGGAGAGTGAGTTTTTCTGAAATGGTTTTTGGGGGGTGTCACTAAAATGCTTTTTTTTCCGCAAATTTTACATTTTTACAAGGGGTAATAGGAAAAAATGCCCGCCCAAAATTTGTAACCCCATCTCTACTGAGTATGAAATACCCCATGTGTGGACGTCAAGTGCTCTGCGGGCGCACTACAATGCTCAGAAAAGGAGTGCCATTGAGCTTCTAAAGAGAGAATTTGTTTGGAATAGAAGTCGGGGGCCATGTGCATTTACAAAGCCCCCAGTGGTGCCAGAACTGTGGACCCCCCCACATGTGACCTCATTTTGTAAACTGCACCCCTCACAAAATTTAATAAGGGGTGCAGTTAGTATTTACACCCCACTGGCGTTTGACAGATCTTTGGAACAGTGGGCTGTGCAAATGAAAAATTACATTTTTTATTTTCCCAGACCACTGTTCCAAAAATCTGTCAGACACGTGTGGTGTGTAAATGCACCCCTTATTACATTACATGAGGGGTGTAGTTTCCAAAATGGGGTCACATGTGTGGGGGGGGCACTGTTCTGGCACCACAGGGGGCTTTGTAAATGCTCATGGCCTTCAATTCCAGACACATTCTCTCTCCAAAAGCCCAATTACGCTCATTTTCTTCTGAGCATTGTAGTTCGCCCGTAGAGCACTTTACATCCACATATGGGGTATTTCTATACTCAGAAGAAATGGTGTTAAAAATTTTGGGGGGCTTTTTTTCCTATTACCCCTTGTTAAAAGGAAACATTTTGGATAACGCCAGCATTTTAGTAAAATTTTGTGAAATGTTTCATTTTCATGTCCAACTTTAACAAAAATTTGTCAAACACCTGTTGGGTGTAAAGGCTCACTATACCCCTTGTTACATTCCGTGAGGGGTGTAGTTTCCAAAATGGGGTCAAATGTAGGTGTTTTTCTTTTTTTTCTTTTTTTTTTCCGTTTATGTCAGAACCGCTGTAACAATCAACCACCTCTGTGCAAATCACCTCAAATGTACATAGTGCGCTGTCACTCCTGAGCCTTGTTGTGCGCCGCAGAGCATTTTACGTCCACACATGAAGTATTTCCATAATTATCCGTACAAATTTTGGGGGTCTTTTTTTCCTTTTACCTCTTGTGAAAATGAAAAGTATGGGGCAACACCAGCATGTTAGTGTAAAAAAAAAAAAAATTCTGGGTCACCAGAGACCCGATTGACACGGAATCATCGCTAATAGCTGGTCTGAATTGACTGGTGATTTGCGGCGATCGCTGACATAGGGAGGTCTCAGGACTTCCCCAGGGGTTTGCAAGGGGTGCCTGCTGAACGATTTCACCAGTCATCCCAGTCCGGTCCCCGCCTGGCGAGCAGCGGGACCAGAAGTTTCAAAACTTAAACTCCCAGCATGCCCAGACAGCTTTTGGCTGTCTGGGCATGCTGGGAATTGTAGTTTTGCAGCATCTGGAGGGCCCTGTTCAGTGGTCTCCGATCTGTGCTCTTCCAGATGTTGCAAAACTACAACTCTCAGCATTCCAAGACAGTCCAGGCATGCTGGGAGTTATAGTTTGGCAACATCTGGCCCTTCAGATGTTGTCAAAATACAACTCCCAGCATGCCTGGGCATTCTGGGCATGCTTGGAGTAGAAGTTTTGCAACATCTGGGGGTCTACAGTTTGGACTTCAGCTGTTGCATAACTACCACCCCCAGCATGCACGGACAGCCAAAGGACATGCTGGTAGTGGTAGTTTCGCAACAGCTGGAGGTTTGCCCCCCCTCCCCCATGGGAATGTACAGGGTACATTCACATGAGTGGAGGTTTACTCGCTGCAAGTTTGAGATGCAGGTAATTCTCCGCTGCAGCTCATACTCCAAGCGGGAAACTCGCTGGAAACCCAACCGTGTGAATGTACCCTAAAAACACTACACTACACAAAATAAAGGGTAAATGTTTTTTATTTTTTATTTTACACTAACATGCTGGTGTTGCCCCATACTTTTAATTATCACAAGCAGTAAGGTAAAAAAGACCCCCAAAATTTGTAATACAATTTCTCCTGAGTATGATAATACTCCATATGTGGGCGTAAAATGCTCTGCAAGCGCACAACAAGGTTCATGAGTGAGAGCGCACTATGTACATTTGAGGCCTAAATTGGTGATTTGCACAGCGGTGGTTGATTTTACAGCGGTTCTGACATAAATGCAAAAAAAAGAAATACCCACATGTGATCCTATTTTGGAAACTACACCCCTCACGGAAAATAACAAGGAGTATAGTGAGCCTTAACACCCCACAGGTGTTTGACACATTTTCCTTAAAGTTGGATGTGAAAATGAAGAAAAAAAAAATTCACAAAAATGCTGGAATTACCCTAAATTTTTCATTTTCACAAGGGAAAATAGGAAGAAAAAATTAAAGAGAAGGAGCTCCATTTGGCTTTTGGAGAGAGAATGTGTCCGAAATTGAGGGCCATGTGTGTTTGCAAAGCCCCCCATAGTGCCAGAACAATGGACTTCCCCCACATGTGACCCCATTTTGAAAACTATACCCCTCACGTAATGTAATAAGGGGTACAGTGAGCATTTACACCCCAAAGGTGTCTGACAGATTTATGGAACAGTTTATTTTTTCATTTACACAGCTGACTGTTCTAAAAGTCTGTCAAACGTCAGTGGGGTGCAGTTTCCAAAATGGGGTCACATGTGGGGAGTCCACTGTTCTGGCACCACAGGGGGCTTTGTAAACACACATGGCCCCTGACTTCTATTCCAACCAAATTCTCTCCAAAAGCTCAATGGCGCTCCTTCTCTTTTGAGCATTGTAGTTCGGCAGCAGAGCACTTATGTCCACATATGGGGTATTTCCTTACTCAGAAAAATGGTGTCACAAATTTTTTGAGGCTTTTTCTCCTATTACCCCTTGTCAAACACCTGTCGGGTGTTAAGGCTCAATGTACCCCTTATTACATTCCTTGAGGGGTGTAGTTTCCAAAACAGTATGCCATGACAAATTTTTTTTCTGTTCTGGCACCATAGGGGCTTCCTAAATATGACATGCCCCCAAAAAACCATTTCAGAAAAACTTGCTTTCCAAAAGCCAAATGATACTCCTTCTCTTCTGAGCATTGTAGTTTGCCAGCAGAGCACTTGACGTCCACACATGGGGTATTTCCATACTCATAAGAGATAGGGTTACCAATTTTGGGGGGCATTTTCTTCTATTACCTCTTTAAAAAATGTAAAATTTGGTGAAAAAACTCCATTTTAGTGAAAAAAAAATATTTACACATCCAACTTTTAACAAAAAGTCGTCAAACACCTGTGGAGTGTTAAGGCTCACTGTACCCCTTTTTACGTTCCTTGAGGGGTGTAGTTTCCAAAATAGTATGCCATGTGGGGTTTTTATTTGCTGTTTTGGCACTATAGGGGCTTCCCAAATGTGACATGCCCTCCAAAAACCATTTCAGTAAAACTCACTCTCCAAAATCCCATTGTCGCTCCTTCCCTTCTGAGCCCACAAGTTCACCCACAGAACACTTCACATACACATATGAGATATTTCCTTACTCGAGAGTAATTGGCTTACAAATTTGGGGGGATTTATCTTATTTTACCCCTTGTAAAAATTCAAAAACTGGGTCTACAAGAACATACGAGTGTAAAAAATGCTTGCTGCTAGTCCTGTGAAACATCTAAAGGGTTAACACACTTATTAAATGTAATTTTGAATACTTTGAGGGGTGCAGTTTTTATAATGGGGTCATTTATGGGGTATTTCTAATATGAAGGCCCTTCAAATCCACTTCAAAACTAAACTGGTTCCTGAAAAAATTCTGATTTGAACATTTTATGGAAACTTTATGATGCAAACATAAAGTAGATGACCGAAGTTACAGTATTTTGATTCTGCACGAATATCGCGGCTCGGCGGTTGCTGACTTTAGCCTGCATTAATTAGTTCAGCTTTCAGGTGCTCCAATGGGCTGAAGAGTGGAGGTGAGCAAACTTTTGAAAAATTCGATTCGGCCGATTCACCAAATTTTTCAAAAAAATGTGGTTCGATACAAATTTATTTGCAGCAAATCTATGTTAAAAACGCCTATTTCTGGCCTACAGAGAGCTTCAATAGGGGTATAGAACACTTTGCTGTGTTCTAACACGCATATGGAGTGTGCTGGGTTAGTGAAATAATACTGTTATTCAGAATAACATGCAGATTATCGGCATCGCTTTTGGAATCACTGCCTCAGAGTGGCACAATGACAGAGCGTGGAGGTGGCATCAGTATGAGGAGACCATATAGTGTCTGATTAGCACAACCTGGATTTTGCTGAAGCATGAGGAGACCATATAGTCTCTGAATGGCACAGTCTGGAGGTAGCTGAAGCATAAGGAGACCATATAGTGGCTGAATGGCACAGCCTGGAGGTGGCTGAAGCATGAGGAGACCATATAGGGGCTGAATGGCACAGCCTGGAGGTGGCTGAAGCATGAGGAGACCATATAATGGCTGAATGGCACAGCCTGGAGTTTGTGGCAGCATGAAGAGACCATATAGTGCCTGAATGGCACAGCCAGGATTTGACAGCAGATGAGGAGACAATAGGGCCATACAATCTCTGAGAATATAAGATGAATTTTGAAATTTCCATTTAAGATGTATGGTACCTAGTGCTACCATAAACATCTATAGGTAATGTCCTAGGATCAGCAGAATCACTAAACCATGTAGTTGCTGAATGATACAGACTGGAGCTGACTAAAGCATCATTAAACCATATATTGGATAAATGGCACAGTCTGGAGGTGGCTGAAGCATGAGGAGAGCATATAGTGGCTGAATGACACAGCCTGGATTTGGCTGAAGCATGAGAAGAGAACATATAGTGGCTGAATGAGACAGCCTGGAGGTGGCAGCAGCAGCATCAGGAGTCCTGAAAGGGACCCGATGACAGAGTAGTGCGGTGTGTGGCAATACCAGTACCCGGTGACAAAGGTGGGTGGAAAAAAGGGTCTGAAATGGAGGAATGTTTGAAACTGGGGAGCTGTGCCTTAAATTTTTTGGCACTATCCATATTTGGGAAGTGTTGGTGTGGCACCATGGTCAATTTACTCTCATGCATTTGGCATTGGTGGTTGGAAATCCTGGCTGATCCATGCCTGATTCATCTGCGCAAAGGTCAGTCTCCCCACATTTTTTGTGCACAGACGAGTTTTCCTTGTGGTGACTATGGCCCCTGCCACACTAAACACCCGCTCTGATGCCACACTACTGGCCGGGCAGGACAGCTTTTCCAGGGCAAACTCTGCTAGTTGTAGCCACAAATCAAGTTTTGCTTCCCAGAAGTCCAGCGGATCTTCAAGGTGTGTTGGCATGGGCATGTCAAGGTATGCCACCACCTGCTGGTTCAGGCCCTGCTCCATGTCTACCTGCTGCTGATGAGTTGCTTCACTATGTGAGTAAAGAAAGATACTCATCAGCGACTGTAGACTCAGGCTGCTGCTGATGGAGCTGGTACTGCTCCTGCCACCCCACCCCTTTCCACCCTTACCGTTCTGATGCTGCAGCTCAAGGAGTGATGTCTTGCAATTGGGGAGAACACTTCAGGAACCGCTTCACAACCAGATTGAACATGTGTGCCATGCAGGGCGCATGGTTCAGCCTTCCCAGTCGCAGATCATGCAAGATGTTCTTCCCGTTGTCGGTCACCATGGTTCCCATTTCCAGTTTTCGTGGAGTAAGCCATGCTTGGATTTCTTTACGAATGGCTTTTAGCAGTGCCTCCCCTGTGTGACCCCATTCGCCAAGGCAAACCATGTGCAGAACAGTGTGACACAGCCGTGCCCTGCACACATGGTATGCTGAAGGGCCACTGAGACTTGTCCGGGCAGTGGAGGCTGAGAACATGGAGGATGAGGAGGCGGAGTTGCAGACTGTCACAGGACCAACATCCTGACAGTGTGGAGGAGGAAGCGGCATGAACTGTCCAAGTTGGTGTTGTGGCTGTGCAGGAACCACATTCACCCAGTGAGCCATAAAGGACATGTATTGTCCCTTACCGTAGTTACAGTTCCAGACGTCGGCGCTGCCATGCACTTTGGTACACACAGACAGGCTCACGGACTGGCCCACCTTCTCTTCCATAAAATTGTGCACGTCTGCCTTCTTCGCAAAAAAATGAGAGCTTGGCACTCTCCTTCTCGGCTCGGCACACGCCATCAAATCTCTGAAAGGTGCAGAGTCCATCACTTGAAAAAGGAGGGACTGCTGCACCAGCAACTTGGACAGGAGCACATTCAGCTTCTGCGCCATTGGATGAGTGGCCGCATACTGTTGTCTCTTGGACATGGGTTCGCCGATGGATTATTGGAGGAATGGCTAACTAAAAGTAGGAGGAGCAGGAGCATCTGGAGCGAAAGAAGGAGGGCATGAAACACAGCTCCCTTCAGCTGAGGTGGTGGAGACTTGGCTGGCTGAAAGAGGGAGCGGCTGGACCACTACATCGGAGCCACGGTTCTCCAAGGCCGCTTTATGGTGGCAAAGCATATGCCAACATTGGGTCCCTGGCCACGCTTCAACTTCTGCCGACATATCTTGCATGTGGCTACCTGAACCTCCTCCGGATGCTTGATGAAAAACTGCCACACTGCCGAGTAGCTGATTTTACCACCAACAGTCCGCACTAATTGACTGCTACTGGCTCCTTCTCCAGGAACCACTGTTCCACTACCTCCCAGATGGTAGGATGCCGCAAAGCGGGTGGTCTTCGTCGGGCACTTTTGGCTCCAGAATTTCCACTTCTGCCACCACGCTGACTGCCAACCATGCTACCTCCTTGCTGACTCAGCTGCTGCCTCACGGGCAACCTGCAACTCTCTTCTCCTGATAATGATGAAGCCCCTTCTGCACCCGGCTCCCAATTGGGATCGGCTTCATCATAGTAACAGCAGATGGGTTTCTTTTCGAGACACGTCCGCTAGCTGATACCGAGAGCTCAGGCCTCTCGCTATGACTCCTGCTGCCACTCACCCCTAGTCTGCTGCAAACTGCCACTCCTCTGTTCACGTACTGGCACTTCTCTGCCTGACATACTTAGTGTGTATATGAGGGGAGTACAATACACTTCAATACGCTTAAAACAGTATTTGTCTAGAACAGCAGCAGGTATGTACTTTTGCCTGGACTTTCACAGTATCTAGGCCCTTGACAGATTAAATGGTAGAAAATATTACACTAAGTAGAATTAGGTATTTGATATGCACGTATCAGGGCAGAAAAATGCACTACAGTACACTTAAAAAAGTATCTGAATACAACACCAGCCGTTGATTACTTTTGGCTATCCTTTCACAGTATGAAGGCCCTCGACAGATTAACAGGCACAACATAGTACACCACTTAGATGTAGGTATGTGGTATGCACTTATGAGGGCAGAAAAATGCAGTACAGTATGCTTAAAAAAAACTTATTTTAGTAAAACACCAGCTGGTGATTACTTTTGCCTGGACTTTCATAGTATCTAGGCCCTTGACAGATTAACAGGTACAAAATAGTACACTACTTAGATGTACGAATGTGGTATGCACTTATGAGGGCAGAAAAATGCGCCACAGTATGCATAATAAACATATTGGAGTAAAGCATCAGCGGGTGATGACTTTTGGCTGTCCTTTCAAAGTATGTAGGCCCTTGACAGATTAATAGGTACAAAATAGTTCACTACTTAGATGTAGGTATGTGGTATGCACTTATGAGGGCAGAAAAAATAAGCTAAAGTACACTTAAAAAAGTATCTGAGTAAAAAAAACACAAGCTGGTGAGTCCTTTTGCCTTGACTTTCACAGTATCTAGGCCCTTGACAGATTAACAGGTTTAAACTAGTACACTACTTACATGTAGGTATGTAGTATGCACTTATGAGGGCAGAAAAATGTGCTACAGTACGCTTAATTAATGTATTGGAGTAAAACACCAGCCGGTAAATACTATTGTTTGGACTTTCACAGTATGTAGGCCCTTGACAGATTAACAGGTACAAAATAGTACACTACTTGGATGTAGGTATGTGGTATAAAATTATGAGGGCAAAAAATGCGGTATAGTACACTTAAAAATACGTATTTTAGTAAAACACCAGTCGGTGATTACTTTTGCCTGGAATTTCACAGTATGATGGCCCTTGACACATTAACAGGTACAAAATAGTACACTACTTAGATGTACGTATGTGGTATGCACTTATGAGGGCAGAAAAATGCGCTACAGTACGCTTAAAAAAAAAACATTTTTGCACAACGCCAGCAGTGCACAAAAGTGCTGCAGCACAAAAAAAGCTGTGTACTTCACACAAAATTGCACTCTTTCAAAGACTAATAGGAATGGACTGCTGGGTATTATACCGTCTACAGACTAGTATAACCAGCAGATGATTTGTTGTGGAACAAAGACACTGAATTGCACTGAAAAATTCTTCCTGCCTCCTCTGCTAAGGTTTATGAAGTTGAGGCAGCTTGTTGAAATGTATGAGGCAACACACAGCTCTCTGCCCCTCTCTGTAATACAATGCTGGGTAATGGGTGAGGGTAATGGCTGCAGCTGCAGTAACAATCCTTTTCAGTGAAAAAAACACTGCTCTCTGTCAACCAGAATGCTGATGTGACTAGGATGTGAAACGCTGCTGGAATGAGTTTTTCTGTCTAACACACACATACAGGCTGTCCATCCTATCTCTCTGCAGTGTAATGAATGATATGATGAGCCACAAATGGCTGCCGAATATATAGGGCTGTGACATCACAGGGGTGACTGGCTGCTGATAGATATAGGGCTGGGACATCACAGGGGTGACTGGCTGCTGATAGGCTGCATCCTGCATGTAATTTAGGGTCATCCCACCTATTTCCCTTTCCCGCCTTTCCAGTGTTCCTTGCCCCATGTTCTGACATGTGGATCCGCCATTTTAGATGCTCTGGAGCCAGGACCTCAGTAAATGGATTTCAATGAAGCGATTTGCGGCGATATTTGCATTAATTGCAAATCGAATATTTCAAGAAGTTCGTAACAAATTCAGGTTCGTCAGCTTCGATTCACTAAGACTGTATCCACCTTTTCGGAGTACCTGAAAGCTAAACTAATTTATGCAGGCTAATGTCAGCAACCACCAAGCCATGAGGTTCGTGCAGAATCAAAGTACTGTAACTTAGCTCATCTCCAAAAGTAGAATTTTGGAATTTCTTCACCAAGAAATTATGCAAGTATTGACGAAAATGTACCACTACCATAAAGTAGAATATGTCACGAAAAACTATCTCGGAATCAGAATGAAAAGTTAAAGCATCCCAGAGTTATTAATGCTTAAAGTGACAGTGGTCAGATGTGCAAAAAATGCTCGGGTCCTTAAGGGGTTAAGGGGGGAAAATTGCTGATTTTTGGACACAACATTCCAAACATTCCAGAAAAAGATTAAATAAAAATGATCAAAAAGTCCCATCTACACAAAAGTGGTAGGTAGTAGATTTATTTACGTTTTTAATTGTAAAATAAGGCAAAAAGTGCACAAATGTGGTATTGTTAAAAATTAAGCATGTCATTTATATGAGTGAACCCTCTAAATCCCCACAAAATTGTGCAATTGCATTTTTCCGATATTGTTCTACATATAACTTTTTTTATGACTTTGTAACACAATATACTGTAAAATAAAGGGTCCCACAAAAACATCCCACTAATTATAATAATGATGATAATAATAATAATAATAATAATAATAATAAAACTACTAAGTAATAATGTGCTCCAGCTCACATTGGAGGTGGGGAGCTGGCTGGCCAAGCTCCCCTGTCTTCTACATATATCTTCATTGGCTCAGCCCCTTCATTATTATGCTAATGAAGGGCGCAGATGAGCGCACAGAAAGCAGAGCACTCACTACCAGTCTTCATGCAGTATACAGTATATTTTTTTTTAAAGAGCCAAGGTAGTACACTAAAAAGTGAAAACATGTAACATAAAAAAAAAAAAGGATGCAGTCTATCACAAGCCCTTTTCCTAAAAGAAATAGACCACTGCACCCTGAAGAATCCTTGTGGACAGACACATGGAAAGTGATCACTCAGTGAAAGGTAGAAATCAAAATGTAAATTTCCTGTTCAGCTAAAATGTCAGATAATCTTTCTCCGCACAACTCCGCACAAATATTGGACACCCAATGGGCCCCTTTCAAGTCAATGGGATTTGTGGGGACCCGGTGGTGTCCATTGTGCAAAGGGTTGATTTGGCTCCTTTGTTTGGCACTGGAGGGGTCCTGAAAGGATCAGAGAAATACAGTAATGTGAATTCAAGCTGGAGAGATCACTCACTGGACTGTAGAGTCTTCTATAGATCTGTGATATAGAAGACTCTATGGTTCTCCAATCTCTAGTTTAGAAATGTAACACTCAATGGTGAAGAACTGATTTGACCATCTTCTGTCCAGTGAGGCCCAAACATGACCGTGTTCTGTCCTGTGAGGCCCAGACATGACCGCATTCTGTCCGCTGAGGCCCAGACATGACCGTGTTCTGTCCGGTG
Organism: Hyla sarda; assembly: GCF_029499605.1. Taxonomy (NCBI): domain Eukaryota; kingdom Metazoa; phylum Chordata; class Amphibia; order Anura; family Hylidae; genus Hyla; species Hyla sarda. The sequence goes on from NC_079195.1 coordinate 4,492,983, forward strand.
AGGCCCAGACATGACCGTGTTCTGTCCGGTGAAGCCCCGACATGACATTGTTCTGTCCGGGGAGGCCCAGACATGACCGTGTTCTGTCCGGTGAGGCCCAGATATGACCGTGTTCTGTGCGGTGTGGCCCCAGTAGACATTGAGGAGCCCCGCTATAGTAACTCTATGTTGGCGATTACATCAAAGCTTCAGACCCCGAATCTATGAATATCTCTGGTTTAGGAGCCTGACCAGAACTCACCGCTCATCTCCTTCTTACCATCTTTTTATTACTTTCTAGGCTAATTCCAGTGCATTAACTGTAGATGACATCCTGAGACTCAGGGTAAGCATGACAATTTATTTTTATTATTTTAAACTTCTAAAACATAACAAAGATGAGAAAATAATAAAATAAATCTAGTGAAAAGACACCATGTGAAAGATCAGTCAGTGCTCATTTACATAACAAGCATCAGAATATTTTAGCTAGACCTATGTGCATGAAGAAGATCAATGATTAAAAAAAAAAAGAAAGTACGCTGCTTAAAAAACCCTCCATATTGGAGACTTGACATTTCTATTGGCACGTAACGCTCCTAATCCCACATGGACGGGTTCCTCTCCCCCAGCCGTGAGGACGAGCCTTTACTAATGAGGAGACTGTAGGTCACTGCACACTGTGACCCAGGTCACCTCTACAGAAGATAATACCTGGTGATGTCCAGCTCTAGAATGTGTGACCATTTGGGGTTTTCTTTGTGGGTCCTAAAGGGCAACATACAGACCAATACAGACAATGTATTTCAATGGAGTTTGTTTTGTGCTATAGTTTAGTCAGTGCACATTTGTCATAGTCCCTAGATAGTGGAATAGTTTGGATCAGTCATGGTGGGATTATTTATTAAAGGGGTATTCTATCTTAATAGAGTACTGGCCTATTGGAAGGATGGGCCACCACTTTATGATCAGTGGGTGTTCCAGCACTGGGACCCCATTAATTGTGAGAATAGAGGGAGTGCTGCCCCAATGTACCGCTGTATGGCAGGGGCGGACACAGACCGCAAAGTGCCCCTGTGCAAAGAATGTGCCCCCCCCCCCCCCTACGTCAATTGTTCAGGAACCCCTCCTTCACAGCGTATTTTACGCTGTTGAAGGACCACTACAGGGTGCCTTTAGTTGTGCCTGCTTGTAGTGGCAATGCGCCGCCATGAGCAGGCACACAGCGATGTGCGAGTCGCCAGGCGCATGCGCAGTATACTTGCACGTAGCGGCTGCTCTCAGCCTAGCTCAGGGAGCAGGGGGAGCGTCCGTGATGTATGCGAGTACATCGCGCATGCGCCGTGACCCGCACTTTGAAGCAGTGTGCCTGCTTGTAGTGGAGTATTGCCATTCCAAGCAGGCAAATCTAAAGGCACCCTGTTTGGGTCCTTCGGTTTCTGATCTGCAGCGTAAAATACGCTGTGGATCAACTCGTCTGAATGTACCCTAAGGATGCAGTAATTAGGTAGGAGGGGTGGTTAGGTATGTGGGGCCGGGGGGGGGGGGGGGGGCAGCTTTTTTATTGGGGTAGGCAGGTGGGGGGGATTTTTGGATAGGCAGGTGGGGGGAGGAATTAGGTAGGTGGGGGTTAGCTATATGTATATGGTGGCACTGGCAGGCAGGTGGGGGGGATTACCTATGTGGTGGATGGCAGCAGTGGCAGGTGTTTTCTACATGAGGCCTGGCGCTGCAACATTCAACAGCAGCAGCTCAGGCAGGAGCGCAGGCAGGCCCAGGTAGCGATCAGGCACTGAGGAGGGCGCATATGCATCTGCCACGTACTCCTCTCTGCTGGCCTGCCAGGAACACATTGCACGTCATTACTGATGTGATGTAACATCCCGCTGAGGCGCTCTACTCCCAGACGGCCACTGCAGTACTCTTGAAGGGCTGCACACCACAGGCTGCCTGGGAAGTAAGCAAGTCTGCGCCTCCGCTCCATTACAGAGGTGCAGTTGCACCTGTGGCGACCCGGCCCACACACTGAAGCGGCCATCTGGGTCTTGGGGGGGAGGGTTAGCTCATCTGCGCACCCTTTACAGAGGCTGTATAGCAACTACAGCTCTGGTGGGCCCCCTCACACACTGGGCCCCTGTGCAGCTGAACGGGCTGCACAAGTGATATGTCCGCCCCTTTATGGCCTTCAGAATGTTTCCTCTGCCCCTCTGAAGTTTGGTTGCACATTATTATAACTTTACATAGCCATAGGGTGGAGGTTTTACCCTGTGTCATGTAGCAAAGATTGTACCTGCAGAGTGTAGGACTCGAGCGAATATCACATATAGGGAATGTAACCGCTGCTGCGGGACTTACCAATGTAGAGAAAATGGAACCCAAATGGATAGAATACCATTCACATTTCCACATCATAGAGGATCAGTCTGTATAAATGTGATCGACGGTAATTCACCTGGATACAGATTGTAAATGAGATCAAGATAAAGATGTGTCCTTCCTTCTCTTTCCTCATGTCTGAACCTTTCCTATAATATGTGTCAGGAGATGATTCCATGACACTGTGCAGTGGCGTTGCTAGACGGTGTAAGGGGTGGGGACCTCACTGGGTGACACCACAAAGGGGTCTGTAAAGGGAGACAGAGGAGTATGTAAGGGGGAGACAGAGGGGTCTGCAAGGGGAGGAGACAGAGGGGTCTGTAAGGGGGGGAGACAGAGAGGTCTATAAGTGGGAGACAGAGGGGTCTGTAAGGGGGAGACAGAGGGGTCTATAAGGGGGAGACAGTGGGATCTGTAAGGGGGAGACAGAGGGGTCTATAAGGAGGAGACAGAGGGGTCTGTAAGGCAGAGACAGAGGAGTATGTAAGGGGGAGACAGAGGGGTCTGTAAGGGGGAGACAGAAAGGTCTGTAAGTGGGAGACAGAGGGGTCTGTAAGGGGGAGATAGAGGGGTCTGTAAGTGGGAGACCGAGCAGTCTGTAAGTGGAAGACAGAGGGGTCTGTAAGGGGGAGACAGGGGTCTGTAAGGAGGAGATAGAGGGGTCTGTAAGGGGGAGACAGAGGGGTCTGTAAGGGGGAGACGGAGGGGTCTGTAAGGGCGAGACAGGGGTCTGTAAGGAGGAGACAGAGGGGTCTGTAAGGGGGAGACAGAGGGGTCTGTAAGGGGGAGACAGAGGGGTCTATAAGGAGGAGACGGGTCTGTAAGGAGGAGACAGAGGGGTCTGTAAGGGGGAGACAGAGGGGTCTGTAAGGGGGAGACAGAGGGGTCTATAAGGAGGAGACAGAGGGGTCTATAAGGGGGAGACAGAGGGGTCTGTAAGTGGGAGACAGAGGGGTATATAAGGAGGAGATAGAGGGGTCTGAAATGGGGAGACAGAGGGGTCTGTAAGTGGGAGAAAGAGATGTCTGTAAGGGGGGAGACAGAGGGGTCTGTAAGGGGGAGACAGAGGGGTCTGTAAGTGGGAGACAGAGATGTCTGTAAGGGGGGAGACAGAGGGGTCTGTAAGGCAGAGACAGAGGAGTATGAAAGGGGGAGACAGAAAGGTCTGTAAGTGGGAGACAGAGGGGCCTGTAAGGGGGAGATAGAGGGGTCTGAAAGGGGGAGACAGAGGGGTCTGTAAGTGGGAGACCGAGCAGTCTGTAAGTGGGAAACAGAGGGGTCTGTAAGGGGGAGACAGGGGTCTGTAAGGAGGAGACAGAGGAGTCTGTAAGTGGGAGACAGAGATGTCTGTAAGGGGGAGACAGAGAGGTCTGTAAGGGGGAGACAGAGGGGTCTGTAAGGGGGAGAAAGGGGTCTGTAAGGAGGAGACAGAGGGATCTGTTAGGGGGAGATAGAGGGGTCTGTAAGGGGGAGACAGAGGGGTCTATAAGGAGGAGACAGAGGGGTCTATAAGGGGGAGACAGAGGGGTCTATAAGGAGGAGACAGAGGGGTCTATAAGGAGGAGACAGAGGAGTATGTAAGGGGGAGACAGAGGGGTCTGTAAGGGAGGAGACAGAAAGGTCTATAAGTGGGAGACAGAGGAGTCTGTAAGGGAGAGATAGAGGGGTCTGTAAGGGGGAGAGAGAGGGGTCTGTAAGTAGGAGACAGATGTCTGTAAGGGGGAGACAGAGGGGTCTGTAAGTGGGAGACAGAGATGTCTGTAAGTGGGAGACAGATGTCTGTAAGTGGGAGACAGAGATGTCTGTAAGGGGGAGACAGAGGGGTCAGGAAGTGGGAGACAGAGGGGTCTGTACGGGGGAGACAGAGGGGTCTGTAAGGGGGAGACAGAGTGGTCTGTAAGGGGGGACACAGAGGGGTCTGTAAGGGAGAGACAGAGGGGTCTGAAAGGGGGAGACAGAGGGGTCTGTAAGGGGGAGACAGAGAGGTTTGTAAGGGGGGACACAGAGGGGTCTGTAAGGGTGAGACGGAGGGGTCTGTAAGGGGGGAGACAGGGCAGTCTGTAAGGGGGAGACAGAGAGTCTGTAGGGGGGGGAAACAGAGCAGTCTGTAAGTGGGAGACAGAGGGGTCAGTAAGTGGGAGACAGAGGGGTCTGTACGGGGGAGACAGAGGGGTCTGTAAGGAGGAGACAGAGGGGTCTGTAAGGGGGGAGACAGGGCAGTCTGTAAGGGGGAGACAGAAGTGTCTGTAAGGGGGAGACAGAGGGGTCTGTAAGGGGGGACACAGAGGGGTCTGTAAGGGAAAGACAGAGGGGTCTGTAAGGGGAGACAGAGGGGTCTGTAAGGGGGAGACAGAGGTGTTTGTAAGGGGGGACACAGAGGGGTCTGTAAGGGGGAGACAGAGGGGTCTGTAAGGGGGGAGACAGGGCAGTCTGTAAGGGGGAGACAGAGGGGTCTGTAAGGGGGAGACAGAGAAGTCTGTAAGGGGGAGACAGTGGGGTCTGTAAGGGGAAGACAGAGGGGTCTGTAAGGTGGAGACAGAGGGGACTGTAAGGGGAGACAGAGCGTTCTGTAAGTGGGAAACATATGGGTCTGTGAGGGGAAGACAGAGGGGTCTGTAAGTGGGAGACTGAGGGGTCTATAAGGAGGAGACAGAGAGGTCTATAAGGAAGAGACAGAGGGGTCTGTAAGGGGGAGACAGAGGGGTCTGTAAGTGGGAGACATAGATGTCTGTAAGGGGGGAGACAGAGGCGTCTGTAAGTGGGAGACAGTGGGGTCTGTAAGGGGGAGACAGAGGGGTCTATAAGGAGGAGACAGAGGGGTCTGTAAGGCAGAGACAGAGGAGTATGTAAGGGGGAGACAGAGGGATCTGTAAGGGGGGAGACAGAAAGGTCTATAAGTGGGAGACAGAGGGGTCTGTAAGGGGGAGATAGAGGGGTCTGTAAGGAGGAGACAGAGGGGTCTGTAAGTGGGAGACAGAGATGTCTGTAAGGGGGAGACAGAGGGGTCTGTAAGGGGGAGACAGGGGTCTGTAAGGAGGAGACAGAGGGGTCTGTAAGCGGAAGACAGATGTCTGTAAGTGGGAGACAGAGATGTCTGTAAGGGGGAGACAGAGGGGTCTTTAAGGGGGAGACAGAGGGGTCTATAAGGAGGAGTCAGAGGGGTTTATAAGGGGGAGACAGAGAGGTCTGTAAGTGGGAGACAGAGGGGTCTATAAGGAGGAGACAGAGGGGTCTGTAAGGGGGAGACAGAGGGGTATATAAGGGGGGAGACAGAGAAGTCTGTAAGAGGGAGACAGAGGGGTCTGTAAGGGGGAGACAGAGGGGTCTATAAGGAGGAGACAGAGGGGTCTGTAAGGCAGAGACAGAGGAGTATGTAAGGGGGAGACAGAGGGGTCTGTAAGGGGGGAGACAGAAAGGTCTGTAAGTGGGAGACAGAGGGGTCTGTAAGGGGGGGACAGAGGGGTCTGTAAGTGGGAGACCGAGCAGTCTGTAAGTGGGAGACAGAGGGGTCTGTAAGGGGGAGACAGGGGTCTGTAAGGAGGAGACAGAGGGGTCTGTAAGTGGGAGACAGAGATGCCTGTAAGGGGGAGACAGAGGGGTCTGTAAGGGGGAGACAGAGGGGTCTGTAAGGGGGAGACAGGGGTCTGTAAGGAGGAGACAGAGATGTCTTTAAGTGGGAGACAGATGTCTGTAAGTGGGAGACAGAGATGTCTGTAAGGGGGAGACAGAGGGGTCAGTAAGTGGGAGACAGAGGGGTCTGTACGGGGGAGACAGAGAGGTCTGTAAGGGGAGACAGAGGGGTCTGTAAGGGGGGACACAGAGGGGTCTGTAAGGGGGAGACAGAGGGGTCTGTAAGGGGGAGACAGAGGGGTCTGTAAGGGGGAGACAGAGGGGTTTGTAAGGGGGGACACAGAGGGGTCTGTAAGGGGGAGACAGGGCAGTCTGTAAGGGGGAGACAGGGCCATCTGTGAGGGGGAGACAGAAGGGTCTGTAAGGTGGAGACAGAGGGTTCTGTAAGGGGAGACAGAGCGTTCTGTAAGTGGGAAACAGAGGGGTCTGTAAGGGGAAGACAGAGGTGTCTGTAAGGGGGAGACAGAGGGGTTTGTAATGGAGAGACAGAGGGGTCTGTAAGGGGGAGACAGAGGGGTCTGTAAGGGGGAGACAGAGGGGTTTGTAAGGGGGGACACAGAGGGGTCTGTAAGGGGGAGACAGAGGGGTCTGTAAGGGGGGAGACAGGGCAGTCTGTAAGGGGGAGACAGTGGGGTCTGTAAGGGGGAGACAGAGCAGTCTGTAAGGGGGAGACAGGGCCATCTGTGAGGGGGAGACAGAGGGGTCTGTAAGGTGGAGACAGAGGGGTCTGTAAGGGGAGTCAGAGCGTTCTGTAAGTGGGAAACAGAGGGGTCTGTAAGGGGAAGACAGAGGAGTCTGTAAGTGGGAGACAGAGGGGTCTGTAAGGGGGGAGACAAAGGGTCTGTAAGGGGGAGACAGAGGGGTCTGTAAGGGAGAGACAGAGGGGTCTGTAAGGGGGAGACAGAGGTGTCTTTAAGGGGAGACAGAGCGTTCTGTAAGGGGGAGACAGAGGGGTCTGTAAGGGGGGAGACAAAGGGTCTGTAAGGGGGAGACAGAGGGGTCTGTAAGGGAGAGACATAGGGGTCTGTAAGGGGGAGACAGAGGGGTCTGTAAGGGGGACACAGAGGGGTCTGTAAGGGGGAGACAGAGGGATCTGTAAGGTGGAGACAGAGGGGTCTGTAAGGGGGGACACAGAGGGGTCTGTAAGGGGGGAGACAAAGCAGTCTGTAAGGGGGAGACAGAGGGGTTTGTAAGGGGGAGACAGAGCAGTCTGTAAGGGTAGACAGGGCCATCTGTGAGGGGGAGACAGAGGGGTCTGTAAGTGGGGACACAGAGGGGTCTATAAGGGGGAGACAGAGGGGTCTGTAAGGAGGGAGACAGAGCAGTCTGTAAGGGGGAGACAGAGGGGTCTGTAAGGGAGAGACATAGGGGTCTGTAAGGGGGAGACAGAGGGGTCTGTAAGGGGGAGACAGAGGGGTCTGTTAGGGGGGACCCAGAGGGGTCTGTAAGGGGGAGACAGAGGAGTCTGTAAGGGGGAGACAGAGGGGTCTTTAAGGGGGGACACAGAGGGGTCTGTAAGGAGGAGACAGAGGGGTCTGTAAGGGGAGACAGAGGGGTCTGTAAGGGGGAGACAGAGCCTTCTGTAAGTGGGAGACAGAGGGGTCAGTAAGTGGGAGACAGAGGGGTCTGTACGGGGAGACAGAGCAGTCTGTAAGGGGGAGACAGAGGGGTCTGTAAGGGGGGGGAGACAAAGCAGTCAGTAAGGGGGAGACAGAGGGGTCTATAAGGGGGAAACAGAGGAGTCTGTAAGGGGGAGGCAGAGGGGTCTGTAAGGGGGAGACCGGAGGGTCTGTAAGGGGGGAGACAAAGCAGTCAGTAAGGGGGAGACAGAGGGGTCTATAAGGGGGAAACAGAGGAGTCTGTAAGGGGGAGGCAGAGGGGTCTGTAAGGGGGAGACCGGAGGGTCTGTAAGGGGGGAGACAAAGCAGTCAGTAAGGGGGAGACAGAGGGGTCTGTAAGGGGGAAACAGAGGAGTCTGCAAGGGGGAGACAGAGCACCTCCGCTGCAGAATCTCTGCACAAACTAAAAGAAGGATCTGGGCAGCAGAACTGGTCCAATACCCAGCTTCCGCAGCACGGAGGTCCATCTTAAAGGGCCAGTGCACTCAAGTTCCAGATCAACGCACCCAAGTTCCAGATCAGTGCACTCCAGTTCCAGAGCAGCAGCACTCAAGTTCCAGATCCGCGCACTCAAATTCTAGATCAGAACACTCAAGTTCCAGATCAGGGCACGCAGGCTTCATTTAAAGGGCCAACACACTCAATCAAGATGTCAGCGCCTACAGCACCACCGCCACCACCTGACCAGCAGGATGGTGTTGCTCCTGCGACTCCACCAGGGGGATCACCACAACAAGCAATAAGAATATTACCTGCTTCACCTCCAGCTCCACGGCTCAACCTGGGAGCTCCTGCAGCCGCACCTGTCTTCCTGGGGAAACCGGTTCTCCCCACCAACAATGGGGATCCCTTCACACTGCGTGACTTCAAGGAGAAGATACAGAGCCTTTCTGTCTTCTATTCTTTACCCCACAATCATCAGGTGCAGTTGCTTACGGGACAGCTACAGGGATCTGCATTGGAAGAGGTTCGCACCTGGCCAGCTGCTGACAAGGCTACAGTGGAGCAGATTATTGAGGGACTCTACCAAGTGTTTGAGTCTAACTCCCTGTCTGAGGTATGTCTAAGGTTGTACAAGAGGCGTCAGAAGCCAGGTGAGACCCTTAGGGCATATGCTGTGGCATTACAAAATGCCTTAGAAACGGTACAGCAACTAGATGGCATTACGCCCGAACAGGGTAACAAGGTGCTTATGGACAGATTCATAGATGGGGCCCAAAATAAGTGGGACAAGGCCCAACTTAGGATGTTGACAGTGCAGAATCCGGATATATCTTTCCTGGCCTTCATTAGGTTAGCCATCAAAGTAATTGAGTCAGATACCTGGGCAGAGGAAGGTAGTGCCCCTTCTACTGAGACATTAGCAGCCTCTGCCACACCAATACAACCCTTGCAGCCAGTTGTTGCACTTGCCCCTACCAGTCCTGTGCCCACGGATCTGCAGAGTGTACGACAGGACATTGATCAGTTAACTAAAGCTGTCAAAGACCTGGTGAGCAGGTCTAGTCCACCCAGTCAAGAGACACTTCCACCTAGAAAAACTGCTCCCCATCCTGCCAATCCACCTACTTATCCCCCTGTGAGCCCTCCAGGGACTCAAAGGCCTATTTGTAGCCATTGTAACAAAGCTGGACATTGGAAGAGTCAGTGTTGGGCTTTAAACGGGCATCCCCTGAGGTCAAGGACCACCCCTCAGGAGTAACTACTTTAGGTCCAGAATCAACCGGTACTTAGACAGGTTTTTCTATGTATGTTGCCTCTTGCCCTTATGTAAAGATTATTGTAGAAGGGGTCCAGTTAGAAGCCCTGATTGACACGTGATTCCAGGTATCCACTATCCCCCAAGAAGTGTTTTATAAATATTGGGGACCTGAAATGTGAACCTGATGATGTAGATTTTAAGGTGGTGGCAGGGAATGGGAAACCAGTGATTAGGCATGGGTACTGGGAGCCCACATTACAAGTGGGAGAGTAATGTACATGATAAAAGTGCAGCAGAATTTATCTTACGGATGAACAACATGAGAAATAGTTTTGACAAAATTGTAGGGTCCTTGCATGCATCTCTCCCTCACATGTCACCCTCAGCCCGGCGCAACACCATCTGAAGACACTACAGACAGAGCAGAAATTTGTCAACCGCCAGAGATTTGTCCTGTGAGGATTCAAGGTATACGGTCAGTGACCCTTGAACCACAGACAGAAACTATCATTTGGTGCCGTGCCTGACCAGGGAGCAAGAATCAGGATTGCCAAGCCTTATTGGAGCTGATTCAATTGGAAGACTACCCTCTGGTCAGTGCAGCGAGGAGTCTAGTGACTGTGACCAACGGAAGAGTCCCGGTTTGAGTGGTTAACCTATCGGATGTCGCTACCAGGCTGCCCAAATATACTCCTGTCGCTCGGCTCTACTATTTGGAGCCCAAGGATGTGCTGTCAAAGCCACAAGTAGCCTGACAGCGGACTGCTCAGACTGCCCCTGGTGCCAACAAGGGCTCTCTTGAACCCTGGTGGACCCAGCTACAAATTGGGGACGAGAATACCCCAGAGACAAGGTTGGTGGGGGTCATCCAAGTGGCCAAACAATATCAGGAGGCCTTCAGCAAACACCCCACCGATTTTGGCCGGACCACGATGATCCAGCATCGGATCCTAACCGGTGATAGTCCTCCAATCAAGGAAAGACATCGCCCAGTGGCTCCTGGTATGTACCAGACAGTGAAGAAGATGTTGTCAGGGATGAAGGAGACTGACGTCATCTGGGAGAGCCAAAGTCCTTGGGCCGCTCCTTTGGTCCTTGTCAAAAAAAAAGATGGGACTATCTGCTTCTGTGTGGATTACAGAAAGCTGAATAATGTCACCCACAAAGATACCTACCCTCTACCTAGAATAGAAGAATCTCTGACTGCCTTGGGATCAGCTGCCTATTTCTCCACACTAGACTTGACCAGTGGGTAATGGCAAGTGCCGATGGCAGAAGAAGACCGCGATGGGGCTCTTCGAGTTCAAGAGCATGCCCTTTGGATTGTGCAACGCACCTGCCACCTTCCAACGCCTCATGGAATGATGCCTTGGACATTTCAACTTCCAGTGTGTACTCCTGTATCAGGATGATGTTGTTGTCTATTCCAGGACTTATCAAGAGCATCTGGACCATTTGAAGGAAGTGTTTCAAGTTCTGATACAGCATGGGTTGAAGATCAAGCCCTCGAAAAGTCACTTATTGAAGCCACAGGTTCACAATCTTGGACACGTAGTCAGCGCAGAAGGGGATCAGCCTGATCCTGATAAAGTGAGTGTTGTCAAAGACTGGCCTACCCCACGCACGGTACGGGACATCAGAAGCTTCCTGGGATTTGCTGGCTACTACCGGAGCTTCATCCCTCACTTCGCAAAAATTGCTGGACCCCATACAGCTCTACTTCGGGGTACTGCGAAGGAGAACTACAACGGAAGACTTCCGATCCAGTGGGCTGATGAACAGGAAACAGCGTTCCAAGCTCTGAAGTATTTAATAACTGAGCCACCTATCCTGGGGTATCCTGATTATGGTCAGCCCTTCCGGCTGTACACAGATTCCAGCTATGAAGGCTTGGGAGCTGTTCTATCCCAGGTACAAGAAGGCAAGGAAAGGGTGATAGCCTACGCCAGCAGACACCTGCGAGGAGCAGAGAAGAATGATGCCAACTATAGTTCTTTCAAGTTTACCGAGAAGTTCAAGGACTATCTAGCAGCCACCCCTTTCACTGTGTATACGGATAACAACCCGTTGGCACACCTGAATACCGCAAAGTTGGGAGCCATTGAACAACGTTGGGCCTCCAGACTTGCCAACTATGACTTCAACATCAAGTACAGGAGCGGTAAATCTAATATCAACGCGGATGTTCTCTCCAGTATGGCTCCTGGTGAAGAGCCACCAGTTGGGGACGAGTTGGAAGACGTGGAGATGCCTCCCTTCTACCAACGGTTCGTGAGTCAGAATGCCATGACCACCCAAGGTGATGAACCTGGATCTGCCAAGGTTCCTGAAGACCTCTACACTTGAAAGACTCTGCAAGATGAAAGTCGAGTCATGGGGGATCTCGTGGACTACCTTCTCCTGAAGAAGGTACCCACCTGTCTACGCCGGCCACAATGTGACTTTAAATTAAAACGGTTGTGACGACAGAGAAATCGACTGTTTATTCATAAGGGACTACTATACAGAAACTCGCTAGATCCAGTCTCCATCAGATCCTGATTCCCAGGAGGGATGTCGCCATGGTCCTAAATGCTTATCATGATCAGTTGGGACACTTTGGGATCCACAAAACTGAAGCCACCATCAGGCAGAGGTTCTACTGGGTGGGGATGCGCGGAGACATCGAGAAGTGGTGTGGTGAATGTACAGTCTGCAATGTCACCAAGAATCTCTGCAAGGATGCGAGAGCACCCCTTCACCCCATCCAAACAGAAAGGCCCAATCAGATGATCACCTTGGACCATGTAAAGTTGTCCTCTACTCGCTCTGGCTCCACCTACGCCCTGACCATGGTGGACCACTATTCTAAGTGGGTTGTAGTAGTCCCTGTCAAGGACCTCACAGCGAAGACTGCTGTGCAGATGTTTTATACCCACTGGGTCCAGACCTTGGGATGTCCGGAGTCGGTTCTCACGGATCGAGGAACAGCCTTCGAAGCCCAGCTGTTTCAGGAACTGTGTCAGTTTCTTCAAGAAGCTCTGGACCACAGCTTACCACCCCCAAGGAAATGGACTATGTGAGAGAATCAACAAGGTATTTATACATATGCTGCAAGCAGCATCAGTGTCCAAGCATGAAGAGTGGCTCCGACTCCTGCCCGAGCTGCTGGAAATCTATAATAATAACATCTACTGCTCTACCGGGTATACTCCTTTCTTCCTCACGATGGGGCGACATGGACAGCTTCCCAAAGACCGGGCCTTTGGGCTGCAAGCACCCTTCAACCACTCTCCACAAGTCTCACAGGACTGGGTCTCTGAACACCGGCAGAGAATTGAGGACGCTAAAGAAATTGTGGAGAAAAAGATGGGTGAGGCCCAAGATCGTCAGCAGAGGGACTACAACCGGCATGCCTCTGCTAAACCATTGCAATTGGTAGACAGAGTTTGGCTCATGAAATTCCCTAGGACACATAAGTTGGACTCCATCTGGGAGAAGGAGCCTTATACCATCACTGCTGTGCAAAACCATGATTCAGCCGTTTATGAAGTTCAGAAGACTGGGTTTGAACTGCAGGTCCATAGAAGCAGGATTAAATTGTGCCTTAGAGAGGACTTATCTGAACCTCCTCCTCCTGCTCCCACAGCTGCTAGGCCCATGAGGGAGTATATCCCAGGGGAAGGGATTCATTCATCAATGGATGTTTCAATGTTTTCTCCTCTTCAACCTGTGTTGTTCTGTGGTGTACCCTGTCCAGCTCCAGCACAGCCATCTTTAGTCTCCTCTCCTGCTACAAGCCTGTCTCCAGTGATGACACCAGGAAGATCAGAACCCTTCTCACCCATGTCCATGGATTCCCTCAGTCCAGAAGTGAGTCTGACCCCTGCATCCAGTCCTCAAGATGATTCCTCTGGAATTGAAGTCATTAGAGAGTTACCCACAGAAGATATTCCTGATACCCAAGAGATTGTGTTGAGTCAGTCTCAAAGGTCGACACAGGGAAACCTTCCTTTAAGACATCAAGACTGACTTCACAAAATATAATGTACACATAGTACATCTCTTAACTCTCATTCGTGTACTTCCAAATAAAATTCAGTACACATAAGTCCAAGACATATCTCACATATACAAAACTCAGATTTAGGGACTGTAACACGCTATTTTTCCAGTTCCATACCACTGTTTATACACTTACATGTGTTTCTTTTGTCCTTTGCGTGTTCAGGATGCTCTTCCTGGCCAGGAGGTGCTCCTGTAGCTCACTAAAAAGCATGCATCCAGAAAGGTAATAGTATGTAAGTGTTATCTAGTCAGAGTTCTAGGGGTAAGAGTGTATAACCAATAGACTCTAGTAGCTAAGGTATTGGTCAGAAAGCCTCAGGCAAGCCAATCCAAAACAAGTGTATAACTCAGGTAATGAACATGTGGTATAATAAATAGTTGGTATAAGTCAACAAGCAAACAAATAGTGATATCTGTTAAAGTATGTAGTAGCATTACTGTCATTCATTATACATACTTCTAGTCATATATCAGTATATTTGTCAGTCAAAACAAAAATAGTAAAATATCAGTCAAATGTTATTTGGTATCAAATTTCATGCATAGGTAATAAGTGCATAATAAAGTAAAGTAAAATGGGGATATCTGCAGGATATCTAGATAGGGTTATACTATCCTGCTCATGATCCAATCCTCAACAATTCTGTTTATAATGATTTTAGAGCTTGTATGGACATTCTACAATGCACAAGAACTCTTTGTTATTCATCTACAGCCTGATTAAGGACATTCATCATTTATGCCAAGGACTGTTTTGGACTTTATCATTTCGTCCCTCTGTCTTTGGGGACCTTTGCCGAGGACGACTCATTTTAAGTAAGGGGGTTTGTGGTGTCCCGGTACAGGACTTTGTCTTGTCCCTCTGTCTAAAGTCCCCTCAGCCAGAGTCCCTCCATGCTAGTAGGGTTCTCCTGGAGGGCTACCCCTAGTCGCCTCTTAATGCTGTGTATTAAATGTACATATTTATATATTTAATTATAGTAAACCTCTGTATAGGACCTTAGAGGTCATGTGCCTATAAATAATTTATTTGTGCTATGGTTCAAGGACCTTTGGGTCATGTGACATACCCATAGTTCCTAAGTTCAGGACTGACAGGTTCTGCTGACCAATGGGCTTTGTACCTGCCCCCTTAATATATAAGGGGCTGCTGCCACTAAATCGCTCTCTTAGTTCCTGGTTGCAAAGCAAGCAACAAATCTCTTGGTCCCTGCACTTCAAAGCAAGCACATCAATCTATATATCTTCATCAATTCAAGCTAGGCCTGAAGCCTTATCTTCCGCAGCCACTAAAACGTGAGTCATCCAGCTCAAAACTACTAAAATCCTGTGTGACTACTGCAACTCGATTATATTCAAATCGGTAGCACAGTGGCTAGCAAACAAAAGCTCATTGTTCTCAGAAGTCCCAGCAAAACCTGTGAGTAACCTGAACTACGGTCCTCTATACAAAGATTGTTCTGTTACCTACAGTTGCATAAAATATGCAGTAAAGTTTGTTACCGTTTTCATCAAACATCTGCTGTGGACATTCAATTATTTCTCCCTGCTGCTTGTGGGACGGTTGGCGGTAGGAACATTAACCGTTAGGAAACCCCACCCTGGCGTCACGACAACAAAGGGTTAATACCAGCACCCTACATCCCAACCACTCGCAACATCCCATTGCATCCTTCACCCCAGACTACCACACCATCATGTCCTAACACACTTCAGCAGTCTGTGGATAATAGCTGTAGTAGTTTTGTAACTCCTTTAAGCCAGAGGTTGGTAAACATTACTATAAAGCTTATGGGTGCAGTATTATGGGGTACCCTATTAAGCAGCATTCCCCAACCTGGGGCTCTCCAGTTTTTAAAGCTACAACTCCCATCATGTTCTGACAACCTTCACTGAGCAACAGCTGCAGAGCCACAGGTTAAAGAACACTGCTTTATAGGGTATCGCATAGATACATGGACATGAGGGGAGTTGTAGTTGGGAATATTATATATATATATATATATATATATATATATATATATATATATATATATATGGGGTGGACTCACGTATGGGAATATTATATATATATATATATATATATATGAGGGGTGGACTCACTTATGGGAGATACTGTATATATGAGGGGTGGGCTCACTTATGGGATATACTATATATATATATATATATATATATATATATATATATTGTGATAAGGTGACAAGGAAAGGGTGTATTTCGTTTGTTCACCCTGAAGAATATCTCACCTGCTATCTGCAGTTACAAATCCTTAAAATCTGCGCAGGATCCTGTATGTGTGAACGTACCCAAAGGAAATCAGACAGTGTAGTTGGGGCTCTCCCTTAGACAGAAGTGGCGGTTATAGGCGGAGACACCGTGTCCATTGCCAGGAGGGCACTGCAATGGCTGCAACTGACACTAGTGTGGACTCCCTGGGGGAGATTTATCAAAGTTTGTGCAGAGGGAAAGTTGTCCATAGCAACCAATCAGATTTCTTCATTCACAGACATTCCTTAAAATGAGAGAAGCGATCTGATTGGTTCTATGGGCAACTCAGAAACTATTTCTCTGGACAGAATTGCAGAAAGGACTTGCTTTTTTCTGGTTTATTGTGAAAATCATCTATATTATCTGGCATTCACCTACTTAATTCTATGACTAATACTAATGCGTTTATTTAAAGTATAAAATAGGTTTAAAGTTTTCTATTTCATATTAGAATCCATTTAGATGCTCTGGACCTTTTGTTCTAGTGAATATTTTCCGTTCCACGGTAAGAAAACACTCTGCCTCAGTAATGTATTATGTCTCCATAAGATATAACCTTATATACATCTATATGTTCTCTCCCCTCAGTAATGTATTATGTCTCCATATGATATAACCTTATATACATCTATATGTTCTCTTCCCCCTCAGTAATGTATTATGTCTCCATATGATATAACCTTATATACATCTACATGTTCTCTCCCCCTCAGTAATGTATTATGTCCCCATATGATATAACCTTATATACATCTATATGTTCTCTCACCCCTCAGTAATGTATTATGTCTCCATATGATATAACCTTATATACATCTACATGTTCTCTCCCCCTCAGTAATGTATTATGTCCCCATATGATATAACCTTATATACATCTATATGTTCTCTCACCCCTCAGTAATGTATTATGTCTCCATATGATATAACCTTATATACATCTATATGTTCTCTCCCCCTCAGTAATGTATCTGTCACGATGCCGGCTGGCAGGTGGTGGATCCTCTGTGCCAGAGAGGGATTGGCGTGGACCGTGCTAGAGGATCGGTTCTAAGTCACTACTGGTTTTCACCAGAGCCCGCCGCAAAGCGGGATGGTCTTGCTGCGGCGGTAGTGACCAGGTCGTATCCCCTAGCAACGGCTCAACCTCTCTGGCTGCTGAAGATAGGCGCGGTACAAGGGAGTAGACAGAAGCAAGGTCGGACGTAGCAGAAGGTCGGGGCAGGCAGCAAGGATCGTAGTCAGGGGCAACGGCAGAAGGTCTGGAATCACAGGCAAGGAACACACAAGGAACGCTTTCACTGGCACTAGGGCAACAAGATCCGGCGAGGGAGTGAAGGGGAAGTGAGGTGATATAGGGAAGTGCACAGGTGTAAACACTAATTGGAACCACTGCACCAATCAGCGGTGCAGTGGCCCTTTAAATCGCAAAGACCCGGCGCGCGCGCGCCCTAGGGAGCGGGGCCGCGCGCGCCGGGACAGAACTGACGGGGAGCGAGTAAGGTACGGGAGCCGGGGTGCGCATCGCGAGCGGGCGCTACCCGCATCGCGAATCGCATCCCGGCCGGAGGTGGTAACGCAGCGCCCCGGGTCCGTGGAATCGACCGGGGCGCTGCAGTGAGGGAAGTGTAGCGAGCGCTCCGGGGAGGAGCGGGGACCCGGAGCGCTCGGCGTAACAGTACCCCCCCCCCTTGGGTCTCCCCCTCTTCTTGGGGCCTGAGAACCTGAGGATCAGACTTTTGTCCAGGATATTGTCCTCAGGTTCCCAGGACCTCTCTTCTGGACCACAACCCTCCCAATCCACTAAAAAAAAAGTTCTTCCCCTGACCTTTTTAGAGGCCAAAATCTCTTTGACAGAGAAGATGTCCGAGGAGCCGGAAACAGGAGTGGGAGGAACAGATTTAGGAGAAAAACGGTTGAGGATGAGAGGTTTAAGAAGAGAGACGTGAAAGGCATTAGGGATACGAAGAGAAGGAGGAAGAAGAAGTTTGTAAGAGACAGGATTAATTTGACACAAAACTTTAAAAGGACCAAGATAGCGTGGTCCCAACTTATAGCTCGGGACACGGAAACGGACATATTTAGCGGAGAGCCATACCTTGTCTCCAGGGGAAAAAATGGGAGGAGCTCTTCTTTTCTTATCTGCGAATCTCTTCATGCGAGAAGAAGCCTGTAAGAGAGAATTTTGGGTCTCTTTCCATATGGTGGAAAGATCACGAGAAATTTCATCCACAGCGGGCAGACCAGAGGGCAAGGGGGTAGGGAGGGGGGGAAGAGGGTGACGGCCGTACACCACGAAAAACGGAGATTTGGAGGAAGATTCAGAGATTCTGAAATTATACGAGAATTCGGCCCAAGGTAGAAGATCTGCCCAGTCATCCTGGCGGGAGGAAACAAAATGTCGTAAATAGTCACCCAAGATCTGGTTAATTCTCTCTACTTGTCCATTGGATTGAGGATGGTATGCAGAAGAAAAATTTAATTTAATCTTGAGTTGTTTACAGAGAGCCCTCCAGAATTTAGACACAAATTGGACGCCTCTATCCGAGACGATCTGTGTAGGCAACCCGTGAAGACGAAAAATGTGTACAAAAAATTGTTTAGCCAACTGAGGCGCTGAAGGAAGACCAGGAAGAGGGATGAAATGTGCCATTTTGGAGAATCGATCAACGACCACCCAAATAACAGTGTTGCCATGGGATGGGGGTAAGTCAGTAATAAAATCCATACCAATCAGAGACCAAGGTTGTTCGGGGACAGGTAGAGGATGAAGAAAACCAGCGGGCTTCTGGCGAGGAGTCTTATCCCGGGCACAGATAGTGCAGGCTCGCACAAAGTCCACCACATCAGTCTCTAGAGTCGGCCACCAATAGAAGCGAGAGATGAGTTGCACAGATTTCTTGATGCCCGCATGACCTGCGAGATGGGAGGAGTGACCCCATTTGAGGATCCCAAGGCGTTGGCGTGGAGAAACAAAGGTCTTTCCTGGAGGAGTTTGCCTGATGGAGGCTGGAGAAGTGGAAATCAGGCAGTCAGGAGGAATGATGTGTTGAGGAGAGAGTTCAATTTCAGAGGCATCTGAGGAACGAGAGAGAGCATCGGCCCTAATGTTCTTATCAGCAGGCCGAAAGTGAATTTCAAAATTAAATCGGGCAAAGAACAGAGACCACCTGGCCTGACGAGGATTCAGCCGTTGGGCAGACTGGAGGTAGGAGAGGTTCTTGTGATCGGTGTAAATAATAACTGGAAATCTTGATCCCTCCAGCAGATGCCTCCATTCCTCAAGTGCTAATTTAATGGCTAGAAGCTCTCGATCCCCGATGGAGTAGTTCCTCTCCGCCGGAGAGAAGGTCCTGGAAAAAAAACCACAAGTAACAGCATGCCCGGAAGAGTTTTTTTGTAGAAGGACAGCTCCAGCTCCCACTGAGGAGGCATCAACCTCCAATAGGAAGGGTTTAGATGGGTCAGGTCTGGAGAGCACGGGAGCCGAAGAAAAGGCAGACTTGAGTCGTTTAAAGGCGTCTTCCGCTTGAGGAGGCCAAGACTTGGGATCGGCATTTTTTTTTGTTAAAGCCACAATAGGAGCCACAATGGTAGAAAAATGTGGAATAAATTGCCTGTAATAATTGGCGAACCCCAAAAAACGTTGGATGGCACGGAGTCCGGAGGGGCGTGGCCAATCTAAGACGGCAGAGAGTTTATCTGGGTCCATTTGTAGTCCCTGGCCAGAGACCAAGTATCCTAGAAAAGGAAGAGATTGGCATTCAAACAGACATTTCTCTATTTTGGCATAGAGTTGATTATCACGAAGTCTCTGAAGAACCATACGGACATGCTGGCGGTGTTCTTCAAGATTGGCAGAAAAAATCAGGATATCGTCCAGATATACAACAACACAGGAGTATAGGAGATCACGAAAAATTTCATTAACAAAGTCTTGGAAGACGGCAGGGGCGTTGCATAGACCAAAGGGCATGACCAGATACTCAAAGTGTCCATCTCTGGTGTTAAATGCCGTTTTCCATTCATCCCCCTCTCTGATGCGGATGAGATTATAAGCACCTCTTAAGTCCAGTTTGGTAAAAATATGGGCACCTTGGAGACGATCAAAGAGTTCAGAGATGAGGGGTAGGGGGTAGCGGTTCTTAACCGTGATTTTATTAAGACCGCGGTAGTCAATGCAAGGACGTAGAGAGCCATCTTTTTTGGACACAAAGAAAAATCCGGCTCCGGCAGGAGAGGAGGATTTACGGATAAAGCCCTTTTTTAAATTTTCTTGGACGTATTCAGACATGGCAAGAGTCTCTGGGACGGACAGAGGATAGATTCTGCCCCGGGGTGGAGTAGTGCCCGGGAGGAGGTCAATGGGACAATCATAAGGCCTGTGAGGAGGTAGAGTCTCAGCTTGTTTTTTGCAAAAAACGTCCGCAAAGTCCATATAGGCCTTAGGGAGACCGGTTACATGAGGAAGCACAGGGACACGGCAAGGTTTACTGGGAACTGGTTTTAAGCAGTCCTTGGAACAAGAGGGCCCCCAACTCTTGATCTCCCCAGTGGACCAATCCAGGATTGGGGAATGGAGTTGAAGCCAGGGAAGTCCAAGAAGGATTTCAGAAGTGCAATTGGGGAGGACCAACAGTTCAATCCTCTCGTGATGAGATCCGATGCACATTAGAAGGGGCTCCGTGCGGAAACGTATAGTACAGTCCAATCTTTCATTGTTTACACAATTGATGTAGAGGGGTCTGGCGAGACTGGTCACCGGGATGTTGAACCTGTTGACGAGAGAGGCTAAGATAAAATTTCCTGCAGATCCAGAGTCCAAGAAGGCCACAGCAGAGAAGGAGAAGGCAGAGGCAGACATCCGCACAGGTACAGTAAGACGTGGAGAAGCAGAGTAGACATCAAGGACTGTCTCACTTTTGTGCGGAGTCAGCGGACGTCTTTCCAGGCGGGGAGGACGGATAGGACAATCCTTCAGGAAGTGTTCGGTACTAGCACAGTACAGGCAGAGATTCTCCATGCGGCGTCGTGTCCTCTCTTGGGGTGTCAGGCGAGACCGGTCGACCTGCATAGCCTCCACGGCGGGAGGCACAGGAACAGATTGCAGGGGACCAGAGGAGAGAGGAGCCGGGGAGAAGAAACGCCTCGTGCGAACAGAGTCCATATCCTGGCGGAGCTCCTGACGCCGTTCGGAAAAACGCATGTCAATGCGAGTGGCAAGATGGATGAGTTCATGTAGGTTAGCAGGGATTTCTCGTGCGGCCAGAACATCTTTAATGTTGCTGGATAGGCCTTTTTTAAAGGTCGCGCAGAGTGCCTCATTATTCCAGGATAATTCTGAAGCAAGGGTACGGAACTGTACGGCATACTCGCCAACGGAAGAATTACCCTGGACCAGGTTCAACAGGGCAGTCTCAGCAGAAGAGGCTCGGGCAGGTTCCTCAAAGACACTTCGAATTTCCGAGAAGAAGGAGTGTACAGAGGCAGTGACGGGGTCATTGCGGTCCCAGAGCGGTGTGGCCCAAGCCAGGGCTTTTCCAGACAGCAGGCTGACTACGAAAGCCACCTTAGACCTTTCAGTGGGGAACTGGTCCGACATCATCTCCAAGTGTAATGAACATTGGGAAAGAAAGCCACGGCAAAACTTAGAGTCCCCATCAAATTTATCCGGCAAGGATAGTCGTATTCCAGAAGCGGCCACTCGCTGCGGAGGAGGTACAGGAGCTGGCGGAGGAGATGATTGCTGGAGCTGTGGTAGTAACTGTTGTAGCATAACAGTCAGTTGAGACAGCTGTTGGCCTTGTTGCGCAATCTGTTGTGACTGCTGGGCGACCACCGTGGTGAGGTCAGCGACAACTGGCAGAGGAACTTCAGCGGGATCCATGGCCGGATCTACTGTCACGATGCCGGCTGGCAGGTGGTGGATCCTCTGTGCCAGAGAGGGATTGGCGTGGACCGTGCTAGAGGATCGGTTCTAAGTCACTACTGGTTTTCACCAGAGCCCGCCGCAAAGCGGGATGGTCTTGCTGCGGCGGTAGTGACCAGGTCGTATCCCCTAGCAACGGCTCAACCTCTCTGGCTGCTGAAGATAGGCGCGGTACAAGGGAGTAGACAGAAGCAAGGTCGGACGTAGCAGAAGGTCGGGGCAGGCAGCAAGGATCGTAGTCAGGGGCAACGGCAGAAGGTCTGGAATCACAGGCAAGGAACACACAAGGAACGCTTTCACTGGCACTAGGGCAACAAGATCCGGCGAGGGAGTGAAGGGGAAGTGAGGTGATATAGGGAAGTGCACAGGTGTAAACACTAATTGGAACCACTGCACCAATCAGCGGTGCAGTGGCCCTTTAAATCGCAAAGACCCGGCGCGCGCGCGCCCTAGGGAGCGGGGCCGCGCGCGCCGGGACAGAACTGACGGGGAGCGAGTAAGGTACGGGAGCCGGGGTGCGCATCGCGAGCGGGCGCTACCCGCATCGCGAATCGCATCCCGGCCGGAGGTGGTAACGCAGCGCCCCGGGTCCGTGGAATCGACCGGGGCGCTGCAGTGAGGGAAGTGTAGCGAGCGCTCCGGGGAGGAGCGGGGACCCGGAGCGCTCGGCGTAACAGTATCATGTCTCCATATGATATAACCTTATATACATCTATATGTTCTCACCCCTCAGTAATGTATTATGTCTCCATATGATATAACCTTGTATACATTTATATGTTCCCTCCCCCTCAGTAATGTATCATGTCTCCATATGATATAACCTTATATACATCTATATGTTCTCACCCCCCTCAGTAATGTATTATGTCTCCATATGATATAACCTTGTATACATTTATATGTTCCCTCCCCCTCAGTAATGTATTATGTCTCCATATGATATAACCTTATATACATATATATGTCCTCTCCCCCTCAGTAATGTATTATGTCTCCATATGATATAACATTATATACATCTAAATGTTCTCTCCCCCTCAGTAATGTATTATGTCTCCATATGATATAACATTATATACATCTATATGTTCTCTCCCCCCTCAGTAATGTATTATGTCTCCATATGATATAACCTTATATACATCTACATGTTCTCTCCCCCTCAGTAATGTATTATGTCTCCATATGACATAACCTTATATACATCTATATGTTCTCTCCCCCTCAGTAATGTATTATGTCTCCATATGATATAACCTTATATAAATCTATATGTTCTCCCCCCCTCAGTAATGTATTATGTCTCCAAATGATATAACATTATATACATATATGTATATATATATATATATATATATATATATATATATATATATATGTTCTCTCCCCCCTCAGTAATGTTTTATGTCCCCATATGATATAACCTTATATACATCTATATGTTCTCTCCCCCTCAGTAATGTATTATGTCTCCATATGATATAACCTTATATACATCCATATGTTGTCTCCCTTCAGTAATGTATTATGTCCCCATATGATATAATATTATATACATCTATATGTTCTCTCCCCCTCAATAATGTATTGTGTCCCCATATGATATAACCTTATATACATCTATATGCTCTCTCACCCCTCAGTAATGTATTATGTCCCCATATGATATAACATTATATACATCTATATGTTCTCTCCCCCTCAGTAATGTATTATATCTCCATATGCTATCACCTTATATACATCTATATGTTCTCTCCCCCTCAGTAATGTATTATGTCCCCATATGATATAACATTATATACATATATATATATATATATATATATATATATATATATATATATGTTCTCTCCCCCCTCAGTAATGTATTATGTCCCCATATGATATAACCTTATATACATCTATATGTTCTCTCCCTCTCAGTAATGTAT
Source organism: Hyla sarda (assembly GCF_029499605.1). NCBI lineage: Eukaryota > Metazoa > Chordata > Amphibia > Anura > Hylidae > Hyla > Hyla sarda. The sequence continues at coordinate 4,516,473 of NC_079195.1, forward strand.
TATGTCCCCATATGATATAACATTATATACATCTATATGTTCTCTCCCTCTCAGTAATATATTATGTCTCCATATGATATAACCTTATATACATCTATATGTTCTCTCCCCCCTCAGTAATGTATTAAGTCTCCATATGATATAACCTTATATACATCTATATGTTCTCTCCCTCTCAGTAATGTATTATGTCCCCATATGATATAACCTTATATACATCTATATGTTCTCTCCCCCTCAGTAATGTATTATGTCTCCATATGATATAACCTTATATACATCTATATGTTCTCTCCCTCTCGGTAATGTATTATGTCTCCATATGATATAACCTTGTATACATCTATATGTTCTCTCCCCCCTCAGTAATGTATTATGTCTCCATATGATATAACCTTATATACATCTATATGTTCTCTTCCCCTCAGTAATGTATTATGTCTCTATATGATATAACATTATATACATCTATATGTTCTCTCCCCTCAGTAATGTATTATGCCTCCATATGATATAACATTATATACATCTATATGTTCTCTCCCCTCAGTAATGTATTATGTCCCCATATGATATAACCTTATATACATCTATATGTTCTCTCCCCCTCAGTAATGTATTATGTCTCCATATGGTATAACATTATATACATCTATATGTTCTCTTCCCCCTCAGTAATGTATTATGTCCCCATATGAAATAACACTATATACATCTATATGTTCTCTCCCCCTCAGTAATGTATTATGTCTCCACATGATATAACCTTATATACATCTATATGTTCTCTACCCCCTCAGTAATGTATTATGTCTCCATATGATATAACCTTATATACATCTATATGTTCTCACCCTCCTCAGTAATGTATTATGTCTCCATATGATATAACCTTATATACATCTATATGTTCTCTCCCCCTCAGTAATGTATTATGTCCCCATATGATATAACCTTGTATACATCTATATGTTCCCCCCCCCTCAGTAATGTATTATGTCCCCATATGATATAACCTTATATACATCTATATGTTCTCTCTCCCTCAGTAATGTATTATGTCTCCATATGATATAACCTTATATACATCTATATGTCCTCTCGCCCTCAGTAATGTATTATGTTCCCTTATGATATAACCTGATATACATCTATATGTTTTCTCCCCCTCAGTAATGTATTATGTCTCCCTATGATATAACCTTATATACATCTATATGTTCTCCCCCCTCAGTAATGTATTATGTCCCCATATGATATAACTTTATAGACATCTATATGTTCTCTCACCCCTCAGTAATGTATTATGTCTCCATATGATATAACCTTGTATACATCTATATGTTCTCTCCCCCTCAGTAATGGATTATGTCTCCATATGATATAACCTTAAATACATCTATATGTTCTCTCACCCCTCAGTAATGTATTATGTCTCCATATGATATAACATTATATACATCTATATGTTCTCTCCCCTCAGTAATGTATTATGTCCCCATATGATATAACCTTATATACATCTATATGTTCTCTCCCCCTCAGTAATTTATTATGTCTCCATATGATATAACATTATATACATCTATATGTTCTCCCCCCTCAGTAATGTATTATGTCCCCATATGATATAACATTATATACATCTATATGTTCTCCCCCCTCAGTAATGTATTATGTCTCCATATGATATAACATTATATACATCTATATGTTCTCTCCCCCTCAGTAATGTATTATGTCTCCATATGATATAACCTTATATACATCTATATGTTCTCTCCCCCTCAGTAATGTATTATGTCTCCATATGATATAACCTTATATACATCTATATGTTCTCTCCCCCCTCAGTAATGTATTATGTCTCCATATAATATAACATTATATATATCTATATGTTCTCTCCCCTCAGTAATCTATTATGTCTCCATATGATATAACATTATATACATCTATATGTTCTCTCCCCTCAGTAATGTATTATGTCTCCATATGATATAACCTTATATACATCTATATGTTCTTACCCCCTCAGTAATGTATTATATCCCCAAATTATATAACCTTATATGCATCTATATATTCTCTCCCCCTCAGTAATGTATTATGTCTCCATATGATATAACCTTATATACATCTATATGTTCTCTTCCCTCTCAGTAATGTATTATGTCCCCATATGAAATAACACTATATACATCTATATGTTCTCTCCCCCTCAGTAATGTATTATGTCTCCACATGATATAACCTTATGTACATCTATATGTTCTCTACCCCCTCAGTAATGTATTATGTCTCCATATGATATAACCTTATATACATCTATATGTTCTCACCCTCCTCAGTAATGTATTATGTCTCCATATGATATAACCTTATATACATCTATATGTTCTCTCCCCCTCAGTAATGTATTATGTCCCCATATGATATAACCTTGTATACATCTATATGTTCCCTCCCCCCTCAGTAATGTATTATGTCCCCATATGATATAACCTTATATACATCTATATGTTCTCTCTCCCTCAGTAATGTATTATGTCTCCATATGATATAACCTTATATACATCTATATGTCCTCTCCCCCTCAGTAATGTATTATGTTCCCTTATGATATAACCTGATATACATCTATATGTTTTCTCCCCCTCAGTAATGTATTATGTCTCCATATGATATAACCTTATATACATCTATATGTTCTCCCCCCTCAGTAATGTATTATGTCCCCATATGATATAACTTTATAGACATCTATATGTTCTCTCACCCCTCAGTAATGTATTATGTCTCCATATGATATAACCTTGTATACATCTATATGTTCTCTCCCCCTCAGTAATGGATTATGTCTCCATATGATATAACCTTAAATACATCTATATGTTCTCTCACCCCTCAGTAATGTATTATGTCTCCATATGATATAACATTATATACATCTATATGTTCTCTCCCCTCAGTAATGTATTATGTCCCCATATGATATAACCTTATATACATCTATATGTTCTCTCCCCCTCAGTAATGTATTATGTCCCCATATGATATAACATTATATACATCTATATGTTCTCCCCCCTCAGTAATGTATTATGTCTCCATATGATATAACATTATATACATCTATATGTTCTCTCCCCCTCAGTAATGTATTATGTCTCCATATGATATAACCTTATATACATCTATATGTTCTCTCCCCCTCAGTAATGTATTATGTCCCCATATGATATAACCTTATATACATCTATATGTTCTCTCCCCCTCAGTAATGTATTATGTCTCCATATGATATAACCTTATATACATCTATATGTTCTCTCCCCCTCAGTAATGTATTATGTCTCCATATGATATAACATTATATACATCTATATGTTCTCTCCCCTCAGTAATCTATTATGTCTCCATATGATATAACATTATATACATCTATATGTTCTCTCCCCTCAGTAATGTATTATGTCTCCATATGATATAACCTTATATACATCTATATGTTCTCTTTCCCTTAGTAATGTATTATGTCTCCATATGAACTTTAATTATTTGGGACATCCCTGATCTCTGGGTACGAGCGGCTCTTCCCAGATAATGTCGTCATTCTCTCTTTTTTAACCAAATTTTACAAAGTAAAAAAATAATGTTTAAAAAAACGTTCTGGGTTCTGGAGCTTCCGATGGTCCATGGATACTCACAGTGTGGTAATAATATTTGGTCATTTTTTTCTTTAATATTCAACAACAAACTTACAACAAAAACTATATTACAGGAGGAAGCAAGATTTAAGGCTTTGCTGTCATTTCTCAAAGACAAATTAAAGGTAATTTTTTTTTTTTTACTTTTTTACTTTTTCCAATGTCTGTGCTTCTAATAGGACAATAGAGATCACATTCTTATAACACAGATCTGGGTAGAATACGGCACCAAGGATATTGTAAAGGTATTATGCCATGGGATCATCTCCGGGTTAGACGGGAACTTTTTACACACACGTACAGTCCACTCCAGCAAAGTATGGAATCACTGTCCACAACCAATTATTTTTTTAAGAATCAGAATAAACAAAGAGTTAAAAAAAAACTGCGGCCACTGACTATACATAAGCAGCTGACTAAGCAGATCTGGGCCCTGTACACGGCTTCCAAACATACATTACAGCTTGGATTTTCCCCAGAAGCCGAGTCCCATCAGCTTTACCGGTTGCCCTTTTATAGCCTAACCGTCACATTGGGCAGAGATAGAGTGAAGCCCTATCTTGCCCAAACTCTCTGTCCCTGCCTACTTGCGTACTAGTCCTAAACAGTGGGTCCACAGCCATGAGGATGGTACCTTCCTAACTATGTGCAGTAATGTATCTTATGTTCCCATATGATATAACATTATATACATCTATGTTTCACCCCTCAGTAATGTATAATGTCTCCATATGATATAACCTTATATACATCTATATGTTCTCTCACCACTCAGTAATGTATTATGTCTCCATATGATATAACCTTATATACATATATATGTCCTCTCCCTCTCAGTAATGTATTATGTCTCCATAGGATATAACCTTGTATACATCTCTATGTTCTCACCCCTCAGTAATGTATTATGTCTCCATATTGTCAGGATCCAGACTGGTATGTGGGGAGGACACTGGTAGTGGATCCACTGTGCCAGAGAGGCTATGGCGTGGGCCTTACCAGGGGAACGGAATCTAAGGGGTTACTGGTTTTCACCAGAGCCCGCCGCAAAGCGGGATGGGCTTGCTGTTTCAGGCAACCCCCAGGTCGTTCCACCCGGTAGCGACTCAACCCCTCTGGCGGTTGAGACTGGCGCGGGACACAAGGACAAGGCAAGGTCAGACGTAGCAGAAGGTCAGGGCAGGTGGCAACGGTTCGTAGTCAGGGGCAACAGCAAAGGTCTGGATACACAGTCGATGGCTCACAAAAACGCTTTCACTGGCACAAGGGCAATCAGATCCGTCGAGGACAGGAAGAGGAAGTGAGTTTATATGTGTAGGAGTGATTGGGAACAGATTGGGCCAGGCACCAATTAAAGGTGCACTGGCCCTTTAAATGTGAGAGACCTGGCGCGCTCCCTAGAGAGCGGGACCGCACGCTGGGACTGATCAGCAGGAGGACGAGGCAGGTAAACAAAACGGGATGCGACCCGTGGGCAGGCTCGTCCCACCGCGCGGATCGCATCCCTGCCGGGGGAAACAGAGCAGCTCTCCCGGTCAGCAAGTCTGACCAGGGCACTGCAAACAGGAGGTGGACACCGCGAGCGCTCTGGGGGAGGAGAGGGACCCAGAGCGCTCGGCGTGACAGTACCCCCCCCCCCCTTGGGTCTCCCCCTCTTTTTGGAACCAAGGAATTTGTGGATGAGCTCCTTGTCGAAAATATTGGCCTCAGGATCCCAGGACCTCTCTTTAGGACCACAATTCTCCCAGTCAATTAAAAAAAATCTTTTACCTCGGACAACTGTGGAGGCGAGGATCTCCTTCACAGAGAATACATCAGAGGAGCCGGAGACAGGAGCAGGAGCAGTGACCTTGGGAGAATAACGGTTAAGTATGAGGTTTAAGAAGAGAAACATGGAAAGAGTTGGGAATACGAAGAGAAGGGGGAAGATGAAGTTGGTAGGAGACAGGATTGATTTGTTTTTTGAATTTAAAAGGTCCAAGAAAACGAGGACCTAGCTTATAGCTAGGCACATGGAAACGAATGTACCTAGCTGAAAGCCACACTTTGTCACCAAGGGCAAAAACAGGAGGAGGTCTTCTCCAGAGGAAGAGGGAATAGGGAGGGGGGAATCGGGTGACGGCCGTAAACCACAAAAAATGGGGACTTGGAAGCAGACTCAGAATCTTTAAAATTGTATGAAAATTTGGCCCAGGGCAAAAGATCCACCCAGTCATCTTGACGGGAGGAGACAAAATGATACAAGTAGTCACCGAGTATTTGATTAACTCTTTCCACTTGACCGTTGGATTGAGGGTGGTAAGCAGAAGAAATTTTTAATTTGATTTTTAATTGACTACATAGGGCTCTCCAAAATTTGGAAACAAATTGGATGCCTCTATCAGAGACGATGTGCGTGGGAAGCCCATGGAGGCGAAAAATATGAAGAAAAAATTGTTTCACCAATTGAGGCGCAGTAGGCAGACCAGGCAGAGGGACAAAATGAGCCATTTTAGAAAAAACGATCAACGACCACCCAAATGACTGTATTGCCGTGAGACGATGGAAGGTCAGTAATGAAGTCCATAGCTATATGGGACCATGGCTGTTCAGGCACATGTAGAGGAAGAAGAAGGCCTGCAGGTTTCTGGCGTGGGGTTTTGGGATGGGCACAAACAGTACAAGCCCGAACAAAATCAGTCACATCCTTCTCCAGGGAAGACCACCAATAGTGTCTGGAAATTAACTGCACAGACTTCTTGACACCAGCATGTCCGGCCAAATGAGAGGAGTGATCCCATTTAAGGATTTTGAGCCGAAGGCGTGGAGGGAAGAAGGTCTTTCTAGGAGGAATTTGCACAAGGGTGGTAGGAGTAGAGGAGATAAATCAGTCAGGAGGAATAATGGGCTGAGGAAGAGCTTCAGATTCAGAGACATCGGTGAAACGTGATAGAGCATCAGCCCTGACATTTTTGTCGGCAGGATGAAAATGTATTTCAAAATTGAAGCGGGCAAAAACAACGACCATCTAGCTTGGCTGTTACGCCGAGCGCTCCGGGTCCCCGCTCCTCCCCGGAGCGCTCGCAGCGTCCTCTCATTCGCAGCACCCCGTTCAGACCTCCTGACCGGGTGCGCTGCGATATCACTCCCAGCCGGGATGCGATTCGCAACGTGGGACGCGCCCGCTCGCGATGCGCATCCCGGCTCCCGTACCTGACCCGTTCTCCGTCTGTGTTGTCCCGGCGCGCGCGGCCCCGTTCCTTAGGGTGCGCGCGCCGGGTCTCTGCGATTTAAAGGGATACAGTAGGCCTAACCAGTATCTTCACCTGTGCACTCCCTACTTATACCTCACTTCCCCTGCACTCCCTTGCCGGATCTTGTTGCCATTGTGCCAGTGAAAGCGTTTCCTTGTGTGTTCCTAGCCTGTGTTCCAGACCTCCTGCCGTTGCCCCTGACTACGATCCTTGCTGCCTGCCCTGACTTTCTGCTACGTTCGACCTTGCTCTTGTCTACTCCCTTGTACCACGCTTATCTCAGCAGTCAGAGAGGTTGAGCCGTTGCCGGTGGATACGACCTGGTTGCTACCGCCGCAGCAAGACCATCCCGCTTTGCGGCGGGCTCTGGTGAATACCAGTAGCAACTTAGAACCGGTCCACCGACACGGTTCACGCCAATCCCTCTCTGGCACAGAGGATCCACCTCCAGCCAGCCGAATCGTGACAGTAGATCCGGCCATGGATCCCGCTGAGGTCCCACTGCCAGTTGTCGCCGACCTCACCACGGTGGTCGCCCAGCAGTCGCAACAGATAGCGCAACAAGGTCACCAGCTGTCTCAACTGACCGTGATGCTACAGCAGCTACTACCACAGCTTTAGCAATCATCTCCTCCGCCAGCTCCTGCACCTCCTCCGCAGCGAGTGGCCGCTTCCAGCCTCCGATTATCCTTGCCGGATAAATTTGATGGGGACTCTAAGTTTTGCCGTGGCTTTCTTTCACAATGTTCCCTGCATTTGGAGATGATGTCGGACCAGTTTCCAACTGAAAGGTCTAAGGTGGCTTTCGTAGTCAGCCTTCTGTCTGGGAAAGCCCTGTCATGGAACACACCGCTCTGGGACCGCAATGATCATGTCACTGCCTCTGTACACTCCTTCTTCACGGAAATTCGAAGTGTCTTTGAGGAACCTGCCCGAGCCTCTTCTGCCGAGACTGCCCTGCTGAACCTGGTCCAGGGTAATTCTTCTGTTGGCGAGTATGCCATCCAGTTCCGTACTCTTGCCTCCGAATTATCCTGGAATAACGAGGCCCTCTGCGCGACCTTTAAAAAAGGCCTATCCAGTAACATTAAAGATGTGCTGGCCGCACGAGAAATTCCTTCTAACCTACATGAACTTATTCATCTTGTCACCCGCATTGACATGCGTTTTTCCGAAAGGCGTCAGGAGCTCTGCCAGGATATGGACTTTGTTCGCACGAGGCGGTTTCTCTCCCCGGCTCCTCTCTCCTCTGGTCCTCTGCAATCCATTCCTGTGCCTCCCGCCATGGAGGCTATGCAAGTTGACCTGTCTCGCTTGACACCTCAAGAGAAGACATGACGCCGCATGGAGAACCTTTGCCTGTACTGTGCCAGTACCGAACATTTCTTGAAGGATTGTCCTTTCCGTCCTCCTCGCCAGGAAAGACGCACGCTGACTCCGCACAAAGGTGAGACAGCTCTTGATGTGAACTCTGCTTCCCCACGTCTTACTGTGCCTGTGCGGATGTCTTCTTCTACCTTCTCCTTCTCTGCTATGGCCTTCTTGGATTCCGGATCTGCAGGAAATTTTATTTTGGCCTCTCTCATCAACAGGTTCAACATCCCGGTGACCAGTCTCGCCAGACCCCTCTACATCAATTCTGTTAACAATGAAAGATTGGACTGTACCGTGCGTTACCGCACGGAACCTCTCTTAATGTTCATCGGACCCCATCACGAAAAAATTGAATTTTTGGTCCTCTCTAACTGCACTTCAGATATTCTTCTTGGATTACCGTGGCTTCAACGCCATTCCCCAACCCTTGATTGGACCACAGGGGAAATCAAGAACTGGGGTACTTCTTGCCACAAGGACTGTCTTAAACCGGCTCCCAGTACTCACAGTCGTGACCCTGTTGTTCCTCCGGTATCTGGTCTTCCTAAGGCCTATCTGGACTATGCTGATGTTTTTTGCAAGAAACAAGCAGAGACTTTGCCTCCTCACAGACCTTATGACTGTCCTATTGACCTCCTCCCGGGTACTACTCCACCCCGGGGCAGAATCTATCCTCTGTCTGCTCCAGAAACTCAAGCCATGTCGGAATACATCCAGGAGAACTTAAAAAAGGGGTTTATCTGCAAGTCCTCCTCTCCTGCCGGAGCTGGATTTTCTTTTGTCTCCAAAAAAGATGGCTCCCTACGCCCTTGCATTGATTACCGCGGACTTAATAAAATCACGGTAAAAAAACGCTACCCCCTACCTCTTATCTCGGAACTCTTTGACCGCCTACAAGGCGCCCACATCTTTACCAAGCTGGACTTAAGAGGTGCTTATAATCTCATCCGCATCAGGGAGGGGGACGAATGGAAGACTGCATTTAATACCAGAGATGGACACTTTGAGTATCTGGTCATGCCCTTCGGCCTTTGCAACGCCCCCGCCGTCTTCCAAGACTTTGTAAATGAAATTTTTCGTGATCTTCTATATTCCTGTGTTGTGGTTTACCTGGACGATATTCTGATTTTTTCTGCCAACTTGGAAGAACACCGCCAGCATGTCCGCATGGTTCTTCAGAGACTTCGGGACAATCAACTTTATGCCAAAATGGAAAAATGTCTCTTTGAATGTCAGTCTCTTCCCTTTCTAGGATACTTAGTCTCTGGCCAGGGACTACAAATGGACCCAGATAAACTATCTGCCATATTAGATTGGCCACGCCCCTCCGGACTCCGTGCTATCCAACGTTTTTTGGGGTTCGCCAATTATTACAGACAATTTATTCCACACTTGTCTACTATTGTGGCTCCTATCGTGGCTCTAACCAAGAAAAATGCCAATCCTAAGTCCTGGTCTCCTCAAGCGGAAGACGCATTTAAACTTCTCAAGTCTGCCTTTTCTTCTGCTTCCGTACTCTCCAGACCTGACCCATCTAAACCCTTCTTATTGGAGGTAGACGCCTCCTCTGTGGGAGCTGGAGCAGTTCTTCTACAAAGAAATTCTTCCAGGCATGCTGTTACTTGTGGGTTTTTTTCTAGGACCTTCTCTCCGGCGGAGAAAAACTACTCCATTAGTGATCGAGAACTACTGGCCATAAAATTGGCGCTTGAGGAGTGGAGGCACCTGCTGGAGGGATCCAAATATCCAGTTATTATTTACACTGATCACAAGAATCTCTCTTATCTCCAGTCTGCCCAACGTCTGAACCCTTGCCAGGCTAGGTGGTCGTTGTTCTTTGCCCGTTTTAACTTTGAAATCCATTTTCGCCCTGCTGACAAGAACAATAGGGCCGATGCCCTCTCTCGTTCTTCAGATGCCTCTGAAGTGGAAGCCTCTCCGCAACACATCATTCCTCCGGACTGTCTGATCTACTCTTCTCCAGCTTCCATCAGACAAACTCCTCCAGGGAAGACCTTCGTTTCTCCACTCCAGCGCCTCGGGATTCTCAAGTGGGGACACTCCTCCCACCTCGCAGGCCATGCGGGCATCAAAAAATCCGTTCAACTCATCTCTCGTTTTTATTGGTGGCCTACTCTGGAGACTGACGTTGTTGATTTTGTGCGGGCCTGTACTGTCTGTGCCCGGGATAAGACTCCTTGCCAGAAGCCTGCTGGTCTCCTTCATCCTCTGCCTGTTCCTGAACAACCTTGGTCACAGATTGGTATGGACTTTATTACTGACTTGCCCTTATCCCGTGGCAACACAGTTTTTTGGGTGGTTGTTGATCGATTTTCCAAGATGGCACATTTTATCCCTCTTCTAGGCCTTCCTTCAGCGCCTCAGTTGGCTAAGCAATTTTTTACACACATTTTTCGCCTCCACGGTTTGCCCACACATATCGTCTCGGATAGAGGCATTCAATTTGTGTCTAAATTCTGGAGGGCCCTCTGTAAGCAGCTCAAGATCAAATTAAACTTCTCTTCTTCTTATCATCCCCAATCCAATGGGCAAGTAGAAAGAATTAATCAGGTCCTGGGTGACTATTTACGACATTTTGTTTCCTCCCGCCAGGATGACTGGGCAGATCTTCTACCATGGGCCGAATTCTCATACAACTTCAGAGTCTCCGAATCTTCTGCTAAATCCCCATTTTTCGTGGTGTACGGCCGTCACCCTCTTCCTCCCCTCCCCACTCCCATGCCCTCTGGTTTGCCCGCTGTTGATGAAGTGACTCAAGATCTTTCCACCATATGGAAAGAAACCCAAAATTCTCTTTTACAGGCTTCATCCGGGATGAAAAAATTTGCTGATAAAAAAAGAAGAACTCGCCCCATTTTTGCTCCCGGAGACACGGTATGGCTCTCCGCTAAGTATGTCCGCTTTCGTGTCCCCAGTTATAAACTGGGACCACGCTATCTTGGTCCTTTCAAAATCTTGTGACAGATCAACCCTGTCTCTTACAAACTCCTTCTTCCTCCTTCTCTCCGTATTCCCAATGCCTTCCATGTCTCTCTCCTTAAACCACTCATCCTTAACCGCTTCTCTCCCAAAGTTGTCTCTCTCACTCCTGTTTCCGGTTCGTCTGACGTCTTCTCGGTGAAGGAGATTCTAGCATCCAAGACCGTCAGAGGTAAAAAATTATTCTTGGTTGACTGGGAGAATTGTGGCCCAGAGGAGAGATCTTGGGAACCTGAGGACAACATCCTAGACAAAAGTCTTATCCTCAGGTTCTCAGGCTCCAAGAAGAGGGGGAGACCCAAGGGGGGGGAGGGTACTGTTACGCCGAGCGCTCCGGGTCCCCGCTCCTCCCTGGAGAGCTCGCAGCGTCCTCTCATTCGCAGCGCCCCGTTCAGACCTCCTGACCGGGTGCGCTGCGATATCACTCCCAGCCGTGATGCACATCCCGGCTCCCGTACCTGACCCGTTCTCCGTCTGTGTTGTCCCGGCGCGCGCGGCCCCGCTCCTTAGGGCGCGCGCGCGCCGGGTCTCTGCGATTTAAAGGGCCACTGCGCCACTGATTGGCGCAGCAGGCCTAATCAGTATCTTCACCTGTGCACTCCCTACTTATACCTCACTTCCCCTGCACTCCCTTGCCGGATCTTTTTGCCATTGTGCCAGTGAAAGCGTTTCCTTGTGTGTTCCTAGCCTGTGTTCCAGACCTCCTGCCGTTGCCCCTGACTACGATCCTTGCTGCCTGCCCTGACCTTCTGCTACGTCCGACCTTGCTCTTGTCTACTCCCTTGTACCGCGCTTATCTCAGCAGTCAGAGAGGTTGAGCCGTTGCCGGTGGATACGACCTGGTTGCTACCACCGCTGCAAGACCATCCCGCTTTGCGGCGGGCTCTGGTGAATACCAGTAGCAACTTAGAACCGGTCCACCGACACGGTCCACGCCAATCCCTCTCTGGCACAGAGGATCCACCTCCAGCCAGCCGAATCGTGACATTGGCGTGGATTTAATCACTGTGCAGATTGAAGATACGACAAGTTTTTATGGTCCGTATAGATGATGATGGGGTGAACGGATCCTTCCAAGAGATGTCTCCACTCCTCAATTGCCAACTTGATGGCCAAGAGTTCACGGTCACCAATCGAGTAATTTTTCTCTGCAGGAGAAAAGGTGTTGAAGAAAAAAACGCAGGTGAGGGTCTTTCCCGTAGCGTTTTTTTTTATTAAAATTGCACCAGCTCCGACAGATGAGGCATCAACTTCGAGAATAAAGGGCTTCAATGGATCAGGCCTGGACAGTACAGGAGCAGAGGCAATTTTGAGGTTGATAAAGTTTTCCTCCGCCTGTGGCGGCCAGGATTTCGGGTTAGCATTTTTCTTGGTTAACGCTACAAGAGGAGCAACGATGGTGGAGAAGTTGGGAATGAATTGACGGTAGTAATTAGCAAATCCGAGAAACGTTGGATAGCTCGTAGACCAGTGGGGCGTGGCCAATCTAACACCGCAGATAGCTTGTCAGGGTCCATTCGAAGGCCTTGACTATGTATCCCAGGAAGGGTAGACTGCTGCGTTCAAAGAGAAATTTTTCAATTTTGGCATAAAGATGATTTTTGCGTAGGCGCTGAAACACTTGCCGGACATGGAGGCGGTGTTCCTCTAGGTTGGAGAAAAAAATGAGGATGTCATCAAGATAGACTACCACACAAGAATACAGCATGTCCAGAAAAATCTCATTGACGAAGTCCTGAAAGACTGCAGGGGCGTTGCAAAGTCCAAAGGGCATGACAAGATACTCAGTGTCCATCTCTAGTATTGAAGGCGGTTTTCCATTCATCACCTTTTCGAATACGGATGAGATTATAGGCACCCCTAAGATCGAGTTTGGTAAAAATGTTTGCTCCCCGCAGGCGATCAAATAGTTCTGAGATGAGAGGCAGAGGATAACGGTTCTTTAGAGTAATTTTGTTAAGACTGCGGTAATCAATGCAAGGCTGTAGTGATCCATCTTTTTTGGCAACGAAAAAGAAGCCTCCTCCTGCAGGAGATGAACATTTTCTGATAAAATCCTTTTTAAGGCTTTCTTGTATATATTCAGACATGGCCTGTGTTTCTGGAGCGGAAAATCCTGCCACGGAGTGAAGTAATGCCAGGAAGCAAGTCAATAGGACAGTCAAAGGGTCTGTGTGGTGGTAAGACTTCTGCTTGCTTTTCACAGAACACATCGGAGAAGTCCTGGTAGGCCTAAGGTAAACCTGACAGCGGTGTCGTGAAGGAAACTTGACAGATCGGTAGGGACTTCAGGCATCGCTTGTAACAGGAAGGACCCAAACTTTTAATGTCCCCAGAGGACCAATCTAGGGTAGGTGTGTGGCGCTGCAGTCATGGCAGGCCAAGTAAGACTTCCGAGGTGCAGTTAGGAAGTACAAAAAATTCTATGTCCTCGTGATGAAGGACACCAACACCCATGCGCAAGGGTTGAGTGCGATAGCGCACGGTACAGTCCAGATTTTGACCATTCACGGAGGAAATGTGGAATGGTTTGAGGAGACGGGTCACAGGGATGTTGAATTTATTGATCAATGAAGCTTCAATTAAATTTCCCTTTGAACCAGAGTCCAGAAAGACCTCAGCAGAGCAGGAAGACTTAGTGGGCAAGGAAATCCGTACTGGTAAAGTCAGACGTGGAGAGGAAGAATTCACACCTAGTGACGCCTCTCCCACGTTCACTAGGTGCGTTTCCATGACGCGGAGGACGAAGAGGACAGTCCTTTAAGAAATGTTCGGAGCTCCCACAGTACAGGCACAAGTTCTCGTTCCTACGGCGAGTCCTCTCTTGTTGGGTCAGGCGAGACCGGTCCACTTGCATGGCCTCCTCGGCGGAAGGCACAGAAACAGGTTGCAATGGATGCTGAAAGAGAGGAGACAGGCACAGATTACGCCTGGTGCAAAAATATCCTTTTCCTGGCGAAGCTCCTGGAGTCTTTCAATCTAGTGCATATCAATGCAAGTAGTCAAGTGGATGAGTTCAGTCAGGGAGGAGGGTATCTCTCGTGCGGCCAGATAATCCTTGATGTGGCTGGATAAACCTTTCTTGAAGGTCGCGCAGAGAGCCTCATTATTCCAGGCCAACTCAGAGGCCAGTGTACGGAACTGTACGGCATATTCGCCCACTGTAGAGTCTCCTTGGACTAGGTTTAGCAAGGCTGTTTCAGCGGAAGATGCACGGACAGGTTCCTCAAAGACACTGCGTACTTTGGTGAAGAAGGACTGAATGGTAGCAGTGGCAGGATCGTTGCAGTCCCAAAGCGGTGTGGCCCAGGACAAGGCCTTTTCAGATAGCAGACTGACCACAAATGCCAACTTAGACTGTTCTGTGGGAAAATGGTCCGACATGATCTCCAGGTGCAGTGAACACTGGGACAAGAACCCACGGCACATCTTAGAATCCCCAAACTTGTCAGGTAGAGACAGGTTGACATGGAAGCGGCAGCTCGCAGGGGATGCTGGAGCTGGCCGAGGTTGGTTGCTGCTGTGGAGGCAGAAGCTGCTGAAACATGGCAGTCAACTGAGACAGCTGTTGTCCTTGCTGGGCCATCTGCTGGGATTGCTGGGCAACCACTGTGGTGAGGTCAGCAAGACTTGGCAGCGGCACCTCAGCAGGATCCATGGCCGGATCTACTGTCAGGATGCGGACTGGTATGCGGGGAGAACACTGGTAGTGGATCCTCTGTGCCAGATAGGTGATGGCCTGGGCCTTACCAGGGGAACGGAATCTAAGGGGTTACTGGTTTACACCAGAGCCTGCCGCAAAGCGGGATGGACTTGCTGCGGCAGGTAACCCCCAGGTCGTTCCACCCGGTAGCGACTCAACCCCTCTGGTGGCTGAGACTGGCGCGGGACACAAGGACAAGGCAAAGGCAAGGTCAGACGTAGCAGAAGGTCAGGGCAGGTGGCAACGGTTTGTAGTCAGGGGCAACAGCAAGGGTCTGGATACACAGGCGATGGCTCACAAAAACTCTTTCACTGGCACAAGGGCAACAAGATCCGGTGAGGACAGGAAGGGGAAGTGGGTTTATATGTGTAGGAGTGATTGGGAACAGATTGGGCCAGGCACCAATTAATAGTGCACTGGCCCTTTAAATCTGAGAGACCCAGCACGCGTTCCCTAGAGAGCGGGACCGCGTGTGCTGGGACTGATCAGCAGGAGGACTGGGCAGGTAAACTGAACGGGACGCGACCCACGGGCAGGCGCGTCCCGCTGCGCGGATCACATCCCCGCCGGGGGAAACAGAGCAGCGCTCCCGGTCAGCGAGTTTGACCGGGGCGCTGTTCAAACTGGAGGTGAACGTCGCGAGCGCTTCAGGGGAGGAGAGGAACCCGGAGCGCTCGGCGTGACACATATGATATAACCTTATATACATCTATATGTTCTCTTCCCCCTCAGTAATGTATTATGTCCCCATATGATATAACCTTATATACATCTACCGTATATATTCGAGTATAAGCCGAGTTTTTCAGCACGATTTTTCGTGCTGAAAACACCCCCCTCGGCTTATACTCGAGTGAACTCTCCACCCGCAGTGGTCTTCAACCTGCGGACCTCCAGAGGTTTCAAAACTACAACTCCCAGCAAGCCCGGGCAGCCATCGGCTGTCTGGGCTTGCTGGGAGTTGTAGTTTTGAAACCTCCGGAGGTCCGCAGGTTGAAGACCACTGCGGCCTTCGACATCATCCAGCCCCCTCTCACCCCCCTTTAGTTCTGTACAGTACTCACCTCCGCTCGGCGCTGGTCCGGTGCTGCAGGACTGTCCGGAGAGGAGGTGGTCCGGTGGGATAGTGGTTCCGGGCTGCTATCTTCACCGGGGAGGCCTCTTCTAAGCGCTTCGGGCCCGGCCCCAGAATAGTCACGTTGCCTTGACAACGACGCAAAGGTACGTTCATTGCCAACGTACTTCTGCGTCATTGTCAAGGCAACGCCTCTATTCCGGAGAAGAGGCGCCCCCGGTGAAGATAGCAGCCCGGAACCACTATCCCACCGGAACACCTCCTCTCCGGACAGCCCTGCAGGACCGGACCAGCGCCGAGCGGTGGTGAGTACTGTACAGAACTAAAGGGGGTGAGAGGGGGCTGGATGATGTCGAAGGCCGCAGTGGTCTTCAACCTGCGGACCTCCGGAGGTTTCAAAACTACAACTCCCAGCAAGCCCGGACAGCCGATGGCTGCCCGGGCTTGCTGGGAGTTGTAGTTTTGAAACCTCTGGAGGTCCGCAGGTTGAAGACCACTAAGGGCGAATGATGAGAAGAGGATGATGAAGGGGGGGGTGTGGGATGATGACAAGAGGATGATGAAGGGGGGGTGTGGGATGATGAAGGGGGGTGGGGATGATGACAAGGGGATGATGAAGGGGGGTGGGGATGATGACAAGGGGATGATGACAAGGGGATGATGACAGGTGATGATGATGAGGGTCTGGATGATGACAGGCGGTGATGATGATGAGGATGTTAATGACGGGTCTGGATGATGACAGGGGGGATGATGTATTTCCCACCCTAGGCTTATACTCGAGTCAATAACTTTTCCTGGGATTTTGGGTTGAAATTAGGGGGTCTCGGCTTATACTCGGGTCGGCTTATACTCGAGTATATACGGTATATGTTCTCTCCCTCTCAGTAATGTTTTATGTCCCCATATGATATAACCTTATACACATCTATATGTTCTCCCCCCCTCAGTAATGTATTATGTCCCCATATGATATAACATTATATACATCCATATGTTCTCTCCCCCTCAGTATTGTATTATGTCTCCATATGATATAACATTATATACATCCATATGTTCTCTCCCCCCTCAGTAATGTATTATGTCCCCATATGATATAACCTTATATACATATATATGTTCTCTCCCCCCTCAGTAATGTATTATGTCTCCATATGATATAACCTTGTATACATTTATATGTTCCCTCCCCCCTCAGTAATGTATTATGTCTCCATATGATATAACCTTATATACATCTATATGTTCTCACCCCTCAGTAATGTATTATGTCGCCATATGATATAACATTATATACATCTATATGTTCTCTCCCCCTCAGTAATGTATTGTCTCCATATGATATAACCTTATATACATCTATATGTTCTCTCCCTCTCAGTAATGTATTATGTCGCCATATGATATAACATTATATACATCTATATGTTCTCTCCCCCTCAGTAATGTATTATGTCTTCATATGATATAACCTTATATACATCTATATGTTCTCTCCCCTCAGTAGTGTATTATGTCCCCATATGATATCACCTTATATACATCTATATGTTCTCTCCCTCTCAGTAATGTATTATGTCCCCATATGATATAACCTTATATACATCTATATGTTCTCCCCCCTCAGTAATGTATTATGTCCCCATATGATATAACATTATATACATCTATATGTTCTCCCCCCCTCAGTAATGTATTATGTCCCCATATGATATAACCTTATATACATCTATATGTTCTCTCCCCCTCAGTAATGTATTATGTCTCAATATGATATAACCTTATATACATCTATATGTTCTCTCCCCCTCAGTAATGTATTATGTCCCCATATGATATAACCTTACATACATCTATATGTTGTCTCCGCCTCAGTAATGTATTATGTCCCCATATGATATAACCTTATATACATCTATATGTTCTCACCCCTCAGTAATGTATTATGTCTCCATCCGATATAGCCTGATATACATCTATATGTTCTCTCCCCCTCAGTAATGTATTATGTCTCCATATGATATAACCTTATATACATCTATATGTTCTCTCCCCCTCAGTAATGTATTATGTCTCCATATGATATAACCTTATATGCAGCTATATGTTCTCTCCCCTCAGTAATGTATTATGTCTCCATATGATATAACCTTGTATACATCTATATGTTCCCTCACCCCTCAGTAATGTATTATGTCTCCATATGATATAACCTTATATACATCTATATGTTCTCTCCCCCTCAGTAATGTATCATGTCTCCATATGATATAACCTTATATACATCTATATGTTCTCTCCCCCCTCAGTAATGTATTATGTCTCCATATGATATAACCTTATATACATCTATATGTTCTCTCCCCCTCAGTAATGTATTATGTCTCCATATGATATAACCTTATATGCAGCTATATGTTCTCTCCCCTCAGTAATGTATTATGTCTCCATATGATATAACCTTGTATACATCTATATGTTCCCTCACCCCTCAGTAATGTATTATGTCTCCATATGATATAACCTTATATACATATATATGTCCTCTCCCCCTCAGTAATGTATTATGTCTCCATATGATATAACCTTATATACATCTATATGTTCTCTCCCCCTCAGTAATGTATTATGTCTCCATATGATATAACCTTATATACATCGATATGTTCCCTCACCCCTCAGTATTGTATTATGTCTCCATATGAACTTTAATGATTTGGGATATCCCTGATCTCTGGGTACGAGCGGCTCCTCCCAGATCATGTCGTCATTCTCTCTTTTTTAACCTAATTTTACAAAGTAAAAAAATAATGTTTTAAAAACCGTTCTGGGGTTTCCGATGGTCCAGGGATACTCTCAGTGTGGTAATAATATTTGGTCATTTGTTTCTTTAATATTCAACAACAAACTAACAAAAAAACTATATTACAGGTGGGAAAAAATGAGGAAAAACTTCAGATTTTGCTGATATTTCTCAATGACATAATAAAGGTAATTTTTTTTTTCCTTACCTTTTCCAATGTCTGTCCTTCTAATAGGACAATAGAGATCAAATTCTTATAACACAGATCTGGGTAGAATACTGCACCAAGGATATTGTAAAGGCATTATGCCATGGGATCACGGGTTAGACGGGAACTTTTTCACACAAGTACAGTCTACTCCAGCAAAGTATGGAATCACTGTCCACAACCAATTATTTTTATCAAGATAAACAAAGAGTTCAAGAAAAAAAAAAAAAAAAACTGCGCCCACTGACTATACATAAGCAGCTGACTAAATAGATCTGGGCCCTGTGCACAGCTTCTAAAGATACATAACACCTTGGATTTTCCCCAGAAGCCGAGCGCCATTAGCTTTACCTTCTGCCCTTTTGTAGCCTAACCATCACGTTGGACAAGGATAGAGTGAAGCCCTAATCTTGCCCAAACTCTCTGTCCCAGCCTACTTGCGTACCAGTCCTAAACAATGGGTCCATAACCATGAGGATGGTCCCTTCCAAATTACGTGCAGGGACAGACAAAACAAAAAAAAATACAAAACAGTCAGAATCGGGTAACAGCTGGAGCACACAAAACTAACAAAAGTAAAACTAAACACACACACACAAACACACATAAATTGTGGTCAGACTAGCCAGGTCAGCAACTGGAGATAGTAAAGTACCAATACACAGAAGAAAGGTCAAAAGCCGAGCCAAGATCAATATCCAGAATATAGAGAACAAACAATGCTGATTGCTCAAACTAAGTTCTTTCACTGGAAACTGCAAATAGAGCTGGACTTAAAGGGGTACTCTGCTGAAAACATTTTAACCCCTATCCTTTGGAGAATTCCACATTTGTGAGCTTGGAGCCTCTGCGTTCATGACATCATGCCACTCCCCCTCCATTCATGTCTATGGGAGGAGGCGTGATGGCTAGTATGTAGACGGTATGCCTCCTCCCATAAACATGAATGGAGGGGGTGTGGTGGCCATGTTCGCCAGTCATCGGGCACAAAGCGGAGTTTGCTCCATGCACCAATTGGCAGGGGTGCCGCAGCGGAGATCACGGGGGTCTCTAGTGGCGGGACTCCCGCAATTACACATATTATCCCCTATCTTTTGTATAGGGGATAAGATATATTCAGTGAAGTGACCCTTTAAGTAGCTTTCCCCACAGGTGCAAGCTCAGCCTGGTTAACTGCTCACAGTCCTGATTGGCTAGAGCGTAGCCAAGCAACCAGGCCAAGCATAACCATAGGGAGAGGTAACCCTTTGAGTTCTTACACCAACTGAGAACTGTCAGTGAACTAGCCATAATAATCCCTAGTAAAGCCCAGCTCCCCCTACTCCAATCAGACAGGCCCTTTTCATCAGCTTTTCGACAAATCCTTAAAGCAGGGAAATGCACTTTCCTTGCTATCTAAACTCCCTGGATACTTTAAGAATGTGTAAGAAACACACCTGGGTGAAATGTATGCCCCTTCCACCTGTTACGTGGGGCACAGATATTGTAATGGGTGTAATGGGATATTGTAATCTGATTCTGGCAGAAGGGTTAATTCCTCCTCTGATTGGCTGATACAACCTTCATTGCTGTGATGATCGGCGCAGCTCCGGTAACGAGACGGAAGCGCTGCCATTGCAGCGTCTTTAGAAACCCTCTGAAACAGATAGCGTCGGCAGTATATTGTCCCCGGCAACAATGTTCTAGGTCTATAAAGACTATCATGACGGGACTGCACTCCGCATGGAAAAAGATACTATGATGCTGATCTGTGAGGGTATTTTTAAGATGTCATGAGGGGTGTGGAAAATTTCCCCCTTGCTACTATGTATTACTGAAACACATGAGCGATAGGAATTAAACAAAAAACGGTTGCTCAAATAGGTTTGCTTTATCCCTAGTAATTTCTCCTGAGGAAGCGGGTGCCATAAAATTTTCTGTGCACTGGACACCCGCAGAAACGCGTCGGGTATAGGGTTATGTTCATATTATGCAGATCTATGATAATGTATGTAGATCATGTGTATATTAATCATGTGTTTTTGAGTCTGAACCTCACTAGTAAGAGTGTGGAGAGTAATGACTAAATAATCAGTTAACTGAATCCACTTTCTTTCCTTAAGTGATATCCACAAGTGGACCGCTGAATCGCGGATTTTTGGTTATTTTCAGTCCGACGTGGACAGAGTGTTTTATGCATAGTCTATTATATTGGTTTATTGGTCTCCACGTTAAATTTATGTGGGTGTATTTTTAGGTAGTGTCTTAGTAAAAGTTATGTTTTAAAACACCAATTCCTTTGGGAAACTCTATTCTTATTTTGATATTTAGGTGACTATACTTGCTATCAGGGTGTCCGTGTAACCTGTCTATCTTTTTACACGCTATCTTTTGCTGTGATGATGCCTGGGCCAATCAGTAGGTTGGACAACAAGCCAATTACATTGAGCCCGAACATTTAACCTCACCCAGCCTGAGATTCATTTGTCATTCAGTGTTTATCGTCTTTACCGTTCACTGGTGATTTCTTTGCATCTTCTGCTGATCTGATCTGCTTTACCTGACCCTTGCCTGTTATCTGATTACAGATAAGCCAACTTTTAAAAGATCAGTTTGCCAAGCTTTCCGAACTCTTGAAAAATGTTCGGTTTGCGTCAAACTAATTCTCCATGAACCGACAATGAAATAAGCATTAGAATACATGTTTAACAAGGCATAGAAGCTGTAAAGCTCTGTGTAACACTGCTAGAGTCACATTGGAATGTATTCAAGCAGTTTTAAAGTGGTTTTAAAGGTCAGGTAAGGCAACATGCGGTAATCCATGGTAACTAACAGCTTGTTTGTGCTAGCGGAGTTTTAACACCATTATAATGCTGCATAATGTATCCCTTGTTGTTGGCAGATACCTGCCGATCCCAAAATGCACATGGAGGTATTGAAAGACACAATGGCTTTTTCCAAGTGTTCCAAAAATTCTTCCTTTTTGTGAATAGCAACAGGATTAGTGTCTATGATTTTTTTTTTTTTTTTGGGGGGGGGGGATCATGCATTGTGCAAGGGTGATGGTGGACTGGTGTTAGCTGTAGCCAATGTACACCAGCTGGTGGTGGACTGTGGGGAGTCTTAGTAGCCAGCAGACAGCAAGTGGTGGTGGTGGACTGTTGAAGTTGTAGTAAGCAGCAGGCAGTGATGGGCTGGTGGGAGGAGCAGTAACCAGCATACAGCAGGCAGTGCGCATTGGTGGGAGTTGTAGCCAATGGACAGAAGGCAGTGGCAAACTGGTGGAAATTGTAGTTTGCTGCGGACAGCAGGGGTGGTGGACTTGTGGGGCCTGTAGTAGCCAGCATACAGCAGGGATGGTGGTAGTACTGTCTAATCAGTAGCATCTTGCAGGCGGTTCAAATTCCTCACTTATCCATGCCTGATTCATTTTAACAAACTTGAGTTTTTCCACATTACTGGCTCACAATCTTGTTCCCTCAGGGGTAACAACGCTGCCTGCTGCACTAAACACTATCTCTGTGTTTGACTCTTCCTCTTCCTGAGAAGACCTCAAATTAGTCAACAAGCGCTGTACTATCCTGTGAAACAAACAAAAGAATTACAGCAGCACACTTCTAGCGCCAACATATTGTATATGTGTAATATAACACTTTTTTCATTGCAATACTGCTACAGAGAAAAATAGAGGTCCTTAGCTTACCATTTGGCCAAATAGTGTGTACCATCCCACCATGATAAGGTAACCTTATTTGGGGCGGAACCTACACTATAGATATGACTTTATTGGGCTAGCACTAAGCCTACAATTTTTGGGCATGTAAGATTCAGCTATTCCCTACTTAAAAACACTTAATGGAATGGGTGGAGTGCACAAACCAAGATGGAGGCAGCCACTTCCTTCACATGTGTAACATAAAAAGCAAAAATTAATCAGCACATCCTACACAACTATTATATAATATTATATATACAGTACATATCAGTGATTCCCAACTGAAGTGCCCCGGTTTTTCATTTTTATTTTTTTCAATTTCCCGCCCCGGCCTGCGCGCCTGTGACTCACGGCGCCGCAGGGGGGGGGGGAAGGAAAGCATGCATGCGCACTGCGCACACAGCATCTGTGTCCCCCAGCGTCCCCCTCTCCCCTGCGACGCAGTGAGCATAAAATGGTGCCCTGCTACACCGATGATGGGAAGATGCCGTGGAACTGCAAGCTGTGCCGAATTTCCGTGCCAGCTTTCTTAAGGTACTGTACCCTTTCCACCCCTGTTACCTCTTTTTAACCCTGTCCAACCCCCCCATCACCCATGTCCACAGCCCCGTCACCCATGTCCCCCGTCATCCATGTCCCCCCCGCCATCCATGTCCCCCCCGTCACCCATGTCCACCACCCCATCACCCATGTCCACCCTCCTATCATCCATGTCCGCCTTGTTCACCCCCCAGTCCATCCCTGTCATCCATGTTCACCTGCCCTGTCCACCCCCCAGTCTACCCCTCAGTTTACCCTGTCACCCATGTCCACCCCCCTTATCACCCCTCTGTATCTTTGTCACCCCCATTTTACCCCCCCCTTGTCATTCTTGTCCACCCCCTCTCACCCCTGTTCACCCCACCCTGTCTCCCATCATCCATGTCCACCTTGGCACACCCCTCTATCACCCCTGTCCAGGGGCAGATCCAGTGTCTTGTCTCGGGAGGGGCACTATTAGGTGTTGCTTAAAGTATTTACAATATTATTAAATGTATCATATAGTCCTAACCTTGTTTGAGACTCATAGGCCATGTTCACACGTCAGAATTTCCAATGCAGAACTCGGCATGGGCATTCCGCCGTAGCAGAGTCATGTTGAATTCAACAGGATTCTGCTGCACTGTGCCCACGGAAGAATATCCATGCCAGATGTTTCCAGCATGAAAATTCAGTTTTCTGTATTTGCAGAAAGAATGAACACGTTCATCCTTACCACAGACACCACACGGAATGCTTAGCCATCTAGGAGACGGCTGTCCGCACAGAGATTATGCCTGCGGACATTTTGTAGTGTGAACGTGGCCTTACATTACAAACAGATAGGATATGTTTAACCCCTTAACAACGCAGGACGTATATTTACGTCCTGCGCCGGCTCCCGCGATATGAAGCGGGATCACGCCGCGACCCGCGGCTAATACCACACATCGCCGATCGCGGCGATGTGTGGTATTAACCCTTTAGAAGCGGCGGTCAAAGCTGACCGCCGCTTCTAAAGTGAAACTGAAAGTATCCCGGCTGCTCAGTCGGGCTGTTCGGGACCGCCGCGGTGAAATCGCGGCGTCCCGAACAGCTGATCAGACACCGGGAGGGCCCTTACCTGCCTCCTCGGTGTCCGATCGACGAATGACTGCTCCGTGCCTGAGATCCAGGCAGGAGCAGTCAAGCGCCGATAATGCTGATCACAGGCGTGTTAATACACGCCTGTGATCAGTATGAGAGATCAGTGTGTGCAGTGTTATAGGTCCCTATGGGACTTATAACACTGCAAAAAAAAAGTTAAAAAAAAGTGTTAATAAAGGTCATTTAACCCCTTCCCTAATAAAAGTTTGAATCACCCCCCTTTTCCCATAAAAAAAATAAAACAGTGTAAAAAAAAATAAAAATAAACATATGTGGTATCGCCGCGTGCATAAATGTCCGAACTATAAAAATATATAATTAATTAAGCCGTATGGTCAATGGCGTACGCGCAAAAAAATTCCAAAGTCCAAAAAAGCGTATTTTGGTAACTTTTTATAACATAAAAAAATGAATAAAAAGTGATCAAAAAGTCAGATCAAAACAAAAATCACACCAATAAAAACTTCAGATCATGGCGCTAAAAATGAGTCCTCATACCGCCCTGTACGTGGAAAAATAAAAAAGTTATAGGGGTCAGAAGATGACATTTTTAAACGTATACATTTTCCTGCATGTAGTTATGATTTTTTCCAGAAGTGCGACAAAATCAAACCTATATAAGTAGTGTATCATTTTAACCGTATGGACCTACAGAATAATGATAAGGTGTAATTTTTACCGAAATATGCACTGCGTAGAAACGGAAGCCCCCAAAAGTTACAAAATGGCGTTTTTTTTTCGATTTTGTCGCACAATTATTTTTTTTTCCGTTTCGCCGTGCATTTTTGGGTAAAATGACTAATGTCACTGAAAAGTAGAATTGGCGACGCAAAAAATAAGCCATAATATGGATTTTTAGGTGGAAAATTGAAAGGGTTATGATTTTTAAAAGATAAGGAGGAAAAAACGAAAGTGCAAAAACGGAAAAACCCTGAGTCCTTAAGGGGTTAAACAGATATATCAATATTACAAAGATCATAAGACATTTTAATATAATATATTATAATGTTTAAATAAACAGGACTACACATAGGACACGTGGTCACACATTCAGGGGGAGATTTATCAAAAGTTGATCAGTTGCCCCTAGCAACCAATCAGATCGCTTCTTTCACTTTTCAGAGGCCTGTTTAAAAATGAAAGAAGCAATCTGATTGGTTGCTATGGGCAACTGATCAACTTTTCCCCTACACAGGTTTTGATAAACCTCCTACTTTGTCTAAGGCAAAGGAAAGTGTTTTTTACACTAAGAACAAGAAGGATGTGGAATCCTCTGCCTGCAGATGCGGTTTTATTAGAGTCTGTACAGACATTTAAACAGCAACTGGATGAATATTTGCAAAAACATAACATTAAGGGATATAGGCCCTGATTTTTTTTTTTAGGATGTTGTGATGCACAAGATGTTGCAGAAAATTATTTCCAGTATAATAATCAAATATGCCAATTGCCACAGAATAGGAAAGTGCTAAAAAAAAGTTTTTACCATTTAAAACTACAGCTCCCAGTATGACCTTAGGTATGTGGTGAGGTTATGCTGGGAGTTGTTGTTTCAGCTATCATAACTGCAGAACTTACAAGTAACTACAGCTCTAATAGGACATAATGAGAAGAATACACAATGATATCCGTGACTACAGGTGACGTCTTCTCTATAGTGAGGGGAATACAAAATGATATCAGTGACAACAGGTGACGTCTTCTCTATAGTGAGGAGAATACACAGTGATATCAGTGATTACAGGGGACATCTTCTCTATAGTGAGGAGAATACACAATGAGATCAGTGACAACAGGTGACGTCTTCTCTATAGTGAGAATACACAATGATATCAGTGATTACAGGTGACATCTTCTCTATGGTGAGGAGAATACACAATAATATCAGTGATTACAGGTGAAGTCTTCTCTATACTGAGGAGAATACACAATGATATCAGTGATTACAGGTGACATCTTTCCTATAGTGAGGAGAATACACAATGATATCAGTGATTACAGGTGAAGTCTTCTCTATACTGAGGAGAATACACAATGATATCGGTGACTTCAGCTCTGATGTATACAGTCAGGAGAATACAAAATGATATCAGTGACTACAGGTGACGTCTTCTCTATAGTGAGGAGAATACACAATGATATCACTGATTACAGGTGACGTCTTCTCTATAGTGAGGAGAATACACAATGATATCAGTGACTACAGGTGACTTTTTCTCTATAGTGAGGAGAATACACAATGATATCGGTGGTTACAGGTGACGTCTTCTCTATAGTGAGGAGAATACACAATGATATCAGTGATTACAGGTGACGTCTTCTCTTTAGTGAGGAGAATACACAATAATATCAGTGACTACAGTTGACATCTTCTCTATAGTGAGGAGAATAAACAATAATATCAGTGACTACAGGTGAAATCTTCTATATAGTGAGGAGAATACACAATGATATCAGTGATTACAGGTGACGTCTTCTCTATAGTGAGGAGAATACACAATGATATCAGTGATTACAGGTGACATCTTTCCTATAGTGAGGAGAATACACAATGATATCAGTGATTACAGGTGAAGTCTTCTCTATACTGAGGAGAATACACAATGATATCGGTGACTTCAGCTCTGATGTATACAGTCAGGAGAATACAAAATGACATCAGTGACTACAGGTGACGTCTTCTCTATAGTGAGGAGAATACACAATGATATCACTGATTACAGGTGACGTCTTCTCTATAGTGAGGAGAATACACAATGATATCAGTGACTACAGGTGACTTTTTCTCTATAGTGAGGAGAATACACAATGATATCGGTGGTTACAGGTGACGTCTTCTCTATAGTGAGGAGAATACACAATGATATCAGTGATTACAGGTGACGTCTTCTCTTTAGTGAGGAGAATACACAATAATATCAGTGACTACAGTTGACATCTTCTCTATAGTGAGGAGAATAAACAATAATATCAGTGACTACAGGTGAAATCTTCTCTATAGTGAGGAGAATACACAATTATATCAGTGACAATAGGTGACGTCTTCTCCATAGTCTTTCCTTATCTAATTCAGATGTATATACTGCCAGGACTTGTTCTAGCTAAATGTTCACTCTGCAGAAGTTTACACCCAGATGGTTCCTATGTCAGCGGATTCTGGTCCTCTATATGAAAACAATAATTATTATAATACTGCCAAACACTGAATCACTTGAATATAATAATGGCACACAGCCTCTGAATATAATTCTGACACACTGTACACACTCTGAAAATACTACAACACACTGTACCCTGTCAATATAACACTGCCACACACCGTACCCTCTTAATATGATACTACTACACACTGTACCCTCTGAATATAATACCACCACACGCCGTACTCTCAATATATAAAACCGCCACACATTGTTACCTCTGAAAATAATACTACTACACACTGTACCCTCTGAATATATTACTACAGCGCACTGTACCCTCTGAATATATTACTACAGCACACTGTACCCTCTGAATATAATACTACCACATACGGTGCTCTCTGAATATAACCTTGCCATGCATCCTCTGAATGCAATACCGTAATATATTGTGGCCCATAAAGCCCTACTCCCCGAAAAATTCCTTTTAATATATACTATGGCCAACATGTATCATTGTGCAGGGTTTATTTGCTCCTTTTTTGCGTTTAAGTTGCAATCCACTGATTTTGGCAATACACATGATATGGAAGGGGTTTATGAACTGCGCCTTTTTGTGAAACAGCACGAAAAAATTCGCAAAACCACCAAAAAGTCTCTAAAACTACACCAGCCCAGACTTAGCTTTTTGGTGTGAAGAGTGAAATTTTAGAAAATTTTTACTTGCACAAAATGTATCAAATGGTCTGCTACCTTTTAATAAATGTGGTGCTCCTACACATTACAGCACACAAAGAAAGGTGTAGAAAAATACAAAGTAGTGTTGCTCGCGAATATTCGCAATGCAAATTTTATTCACGAAAATTGCATATTCGCAAATTCGTGAATATTCGTGAATATTGCACTATATATTCGTAATTACGAATATTCATTTGTTTGTTTTTTTGTAATTTTTTTTTTTCACAGTAAACATCACAGTGATCATCCCTCTCTGCTTCCAGCTTGTGTGGAGTAAAGAAGGCTGTAATACTACTGTGTGAGACTGGCGTGCGAATTATGGTTTATGCTAATTTTCGCATATGCTAATTTTCGCATACGCGCATTTTTCGCGAATACGAAAATAAACTACGAATATGCGATTTTAGCGAATATATGACGAATATTCGTCCATATATTTGCAAAATATTGTGAATTCGAATATGGCCTATGCCGCTCAACACTACTACAAAGATAAATGCCGGCCTATACCTCTGAAATGCAAACTCTCTGTGCCCCTCATATACAGTGGTCCCTCAACATACGATCATTTGTCGAATCCATCGTATGTTGAGGGATTTGTGCAATGTAAAGTATAGGAAGCTGTACTCCCCTCGAGATGGTGTCCCCGCCGCTCGAGATGGTGTCCCCGCTGCTCCCGATGGTGATCCCGGGCCTCCGCTGGGCTCTCCGCTGTCTTCTCCGGTCCTCCGCTGTCTTCTCCGGTCCTCTTCTGTCTTCTCCGGTCCTCTTCTGTCTTCTGCAAGGCCTTACTGGGCCTGCGTAGTGACGTCATTATGCCGCTGCGTACGCCATTCCTATTGGATGGCGTGCGCAGCAGCGTATTGACGTCATCGGAGAGGGCCGAGAAGACACCAGAAGACCAGTGCTGGACCCGGAGGGTACCCCGGAGCATCGTGGAGGGGTAGGTAATACTTACCGCACCACACGGGGAACAATAAGCTGCTATGCGGCAGCAGCTTAAGCATTTGGCGCTGCCAGATAGCACTTAATGCGATGGCCCCGACATAAAAAAGCATTGTATGTCGATGCTGACATCGACATGCGATGGCCTCTGAGAGGCCATCGTATGTCAATTTCATCATATGTCGGGGCCATCGTAGGTCGGGGGGTCACTGTATAGTAATGCCGCATCCTGTGCCCCCACTTAATAATAATTATAACCTGTCCTGTTCCCTCCACATAATAATAATACCCTCTGTATTGCGACCCTCGCATATAATACCCCCTGTGCTGTGCCCCTCACATATCATGCCCCTGTCATGAACCCCTCTCATATAATGCCCCCTGTCCTGCCCCCTCAGGGGGCATCATATGTGAGGGGCACAGGACATGGGGCATTATATGTGAGGGGCAAAGCACAGGGGGCATTATAAGTCAGGGGCACGTGTCAGGGGGGCATTCTATGTGCATTATATGGGCACATGACAGGTGGGCTGTCATGTGCCCCCACATAAAATGCCCCCCTGTCCTGTGCCCCTCACATATATAATGCCCCCTGTCCTGCCCCCTCAGGGGGCATTATTTGTGAGGGGCATAGGACATGGGGCATTATATGTGAGGGGCACAGGACAGGGAGTATTGTAAGTGAGGGGCACATGACAGGGGGGAATTATAAGTGAGGGGCACATGTCAGGGGGCATTATATGGGCATTATATGGGCACATGACAGGGGGGGCCCTGTCATGTGCCCCCATATACAATGCCCCCCTGACATGTGCCTTTGACTTATAATGCCCCCCTGTTATGTGCCCCTCACTTCTAATTTGCCCTTTTCTGTGCATCCCACCCCCACCCCAAGTTTTAATAATTCCCCTGTACCATACAGCGCCCGAGCAGCTCTCTTCAGCTGTCACCTTTCTCACACGTTGCTCCATTCTTACAGTGTGACAGCCGCGGGCACGTGAACTCCGGGCACTGGTCCGATGACGTCATTGCGCCGGCCTGCCATGGATGGCATCCCCGCGACTCACACTGAAAGAATGGAGCAGCTTGCGAGAAAGGTGAGGGAATGGTAGAGCGGGACAGCTGACAGCTACCGCTCCCACATACTATGGTACAGGAGGGGCACTGGATCCGCCACTGCCCCTGCCACCCATGTTCACCCCCCCATCCACCCCTCTGACCACTCCTCAGTCTACCCCTCTGTCACCTCTGTCCACCCCTCTTTAACCCCCTTGTCATCCCTGTCCATCCCTCTGACCCCCTGTCTACCCTGTTCACCTCCTTTCTCTCATGTCCATCCATGTTCACCCCCAGTCTACCCCCCCCCAATCTACCCCCAATTTTTCATTGGCCCCACAATTATAATTAACTGTAAAGTTATGCTTAAATCTATTTTTATTATTACAACATTTTTCTTCCTTTAATGATAGAATGCATATCATCATCATTATTCATATTTTTATTTTTTGGGGCAATGAGGTCAGCTTGTTTAATATTTATTTACTTTTTGATATGCTCTGTTAAGAAGGCCACCTGGATATCTCTTGGCTGAGAAGCGACCCCTAAGAATGGCAACTTGATGGTGAAAATCAGCATCAAAGGTGCAATTTTTGCAACCCTCAGATACCGGCCATAGGGGACGCTCCTCAGCCAAGCAGGGTAATGAGTACTTTCATAATTCCGGAAGCTATTAACATCAACTGACTTGAAATAGGTTACAGTGAAAATCTGTCCTGCATGATTGAGAATCTCTAAAGCTAGAAATTGGATTGCTTCTGTGGAGTAATGTAATGTAAATTGTAATCCCCATGTGTTAGAATTAAAATTATCAACAAACTCCAAAGCTTGCTTACAAGTGCCCATACAAATAAAAAATAAGTTGTCTATGAAACAACAAATGAGTATTGTAGATTCACTATTACAAGTGTCCCTGTCTACAGAAATTAGTGTTTCACCTTGCCTGTGCTCCACTGTGCCCCTCATCCTCCTCCAGTTCAGCCCCCACAGGGGTCATGTGGCTGTGAGATGTAGGCGCCACATCTCCATTGCCCTGACCAGCCATCGTTTCCAACACATGTTGTAGGATATGAAGCAGTGGAAAGACGTTGTTCATCCCGTAATCCTGGCGACTTACTAATAATGTGGCTTCCTCAAAGGGCTTGAACAAACGGCAGGTATCACGTATGAGCTGCCACTGGTTCACATTGAAGTTACACAGGGGAGTACTCCTATCTGCTTACATCATCAAGAAATCGGTGATGGCTTTTCTTTGTTCGTATACTCGGTCCAACATATGGAGGCTGGAATTACAACGTGTGGCAACGTTACAAATAAGACTATGTTGTGGGATACTGTTCTGACGCTGCAGCTCAAGGAAGGTGTGCTTGGCGGTGTACAGGTGGCTGAAGTGCATGCAAAGTTTCCTTCCAGTTGTTAGGATGTCTTGCAAATGGGGGGGGGGGGGACACTTCAGAAATCACTTGACAACCAGATTGAACACATGTGCCATGCAGGGTTTCCTTGTCGCAGCGCAGACACAATGTTCTTCCCGTTGTCAGTCACCATGGTTCCCATTTCCAGATTTCGTGGAGTAAGCCGTGCTCCAATTCCTTTACAAATTACTTTTAGCAGTTCCTCCCCTGTGTGACTCCGTTCGCTAAGGCAAACCATGTGAAGAACAGCTTTTATTTTTTATTAAAAATATTAAGAAAAATGTATTCAAATTAAGTTATTAAATTAATTCAAAGTATTTTTTTAAAAATGCTTACGTAATGTGCCAGCATCATAAGCAGATCACATGGCGGCACAATGACACAGCCTGGAGGTGGCAGGAGCATAAGGAGACAATATAGTGGCAGAATGACCAAACCTGGAGGTGGCAGCAGCATGAGGAGACCATAGTGCCTCACAAAATATCAGCTGGTGACAGCAGTTCCTCCAGAACAAATTAGTGAGGATTTAGAAATTATAAACACACATATATAGTCATTTATGTGCTTACAAATCAATTTTAGTTACAATCAAGCATTTATCCAACGCGTTTCATTGTACCATGTAAAACAGGTGGTACAACTCATCAGGGACTAGTGCCCGGCGATACTTGTTATAGACATATATCACCTTCCTCACATGACAAATGTGTATTGTTCATAAATACAAGGAGGTGTTCATATAAAAAGTTCCAAGGTGTATGCCCTTATATGGTATTCATATGCAGAAAGATCCAAAGTGTATGCCCATGTTTTGGTAGTCCGAATCGTTTTATAGAGTCCCACTATTAGAATAGTTGTGGTGTTGTTTTGTTCAGTGTTCCTCTAGAACAAATATTCGGTATTACTCCGGTGCTGATACACATATTGTGGTTATGGACCTATAGATAAGATACTCGTTGTCCAGGGGTATGGGGCTCCTGTCTGATGCTTGATTGTAACTAACATTGATTTGTAAGCACTTAAATGACTATATATGTATGTTTATAATTTCTAAATACTCACTAATTTGTTCTGTAGGAACTGCCGTCACCAGCTGGCCATATGTTCTACTGTACCTTGCCTTCTATTCCCCTCCTATTGCCAGGGAGAGGTAGGAGGTTCCAGATGCGGGTTGGCTCTCTATAGGAAGGACTCCCTGCATTAACAGGTAGGGGTCAACATTGACCAGCAGGGCAAGACATAGGGGCCATCAGCAATTGGTCCATACCTGGAACCAGCTGTGTTGTGGCTAAACACCTTATTTACCAATATTTGTAAGTTTTCAATATATTTTTGTCTCATATTTTTTAATACATACCAATAAAGGCTAATTTTTATGACCATAGGGTTCTCTTTCCTATACTTACAAAGATTATCAGATACATTTTTAAATTTAAATTGAAGATTTATGGTAGCTAGTGCTAACATAAAAATTTTAGCTGATGTCCCAGCAGCATGAGGAGACCATAGGGCCTCACAATGCCTAAGATTAAAAGATACATTTTCAAATTTAAATTGAAGATTTATGGTAGCTAGTGCTAAATTTAGGTAATGTCCCAGCAGCATGAGGAGACCACATGGTGGAAAAATGACACAGCCTGGAGGTGGCACCAGCATGAGGAGACCAAAATGTGGCAGAATGACCAAGTCTGGAGGTGGCAGCAGCAAGAGTTCACCATATGGTCAGAGAATGACACAGCCTGGATGTGGCGGCAGCCTGACCAGACCAAAGTGCCTCACAATTTAAAAGATTAAAGATATTTTTAAAATTGCATGTGGCCATGTTAACATCCCCTGGATACTTGATGAAAAACTGCCACACCACAGAGTAGCTGATTTTCCCCTCAATAGTCCGCACTGACTGATTGCTACTGCCGCCAACTCCAGGGACCCCTCTTTCACTACCTCCCGGGAAGATAGGCTGCCGCGATGCAGGTGGTCTACCCCCGGCAAGTTTAGCTCGAGACTTCCCTTTGCTGCCACTATGCTGACTCCACACCATGCTACCACCTTGCTGGCTCAACTGCTTCCTCTTGGGCAACCTGCCACCCTCATTTCCTGATGATGAAGCCCATTCTGCACCTGGCTCCCAAGTGCATTCGGCTTCATCATAATCGAGTTGTGTCAGCACGTCACTGATGTCCTCCTCAGGTCCTCCTCAACAGTGTCTGCTTCAGGAGCCTGAATGCTCCCAACATCCCCTACCACGCCACTCACCTCATTGCTACTTGCCCGCCTAGTGAAGGAAGTTGGGGATGTCTCCACGCTGAACCCACAGCATAGAATACTTCTCTGGGGGTGGAAACAGCATAGGACAGAGGAAATTGGAGGACAGGCACTGCTCCCGGGCCATGCCAACTGATTGTTGTGTCTGAGGAACCCACCAACTTTTGACTGGGGGCATCATGTGAACAGTGGATGACCGAGTTAGCCAGTCAATGACAGCAGATGGATTGCTGGTCAAGACACAATTGCTTGCTGATACCAGGAGCTCAGGCCTCTCGCTGTGACTCCTGCTGCCATTCGCCCCTAGTCTGCTGCAACCTCTGCCTGCACCTGATGAATTTAGGCCTCTGCCACTCATCTGTGCACGTCCTGGCACTTCTCTGTCTGACATACTTAGTGCGTATATGAGGGGAGTACAATATGCTTAACTATGCTTAAAACAGTATTTGTCTAGAACAGACCTAGGTGTGTATTTTTGGCTGGCCTTTTACTGTAACTAGGCCCTTAAGACTTTAACAGGAACAAAATGGTACAGTGGGGCAAATAAGTATTTAGTCAGCCACCAATTGTGCAGGTTCTCCTACTTAAAAAGATGAGAGAGGACTGCAATTTTCATCATAGGTTATACCCTCAACTATAAGAGACATAATGAGAAAAAAAAATCATCAAATTACATTGTCTTATTTTGTAAGAATTTGTTTGCAAATTATGGTGGAAAATAAGTATTTGGTCACCTACAAAGAAGCAAGATTTCTGTCTCTCACAGACCTGTAACTTCTTCTTTAAGAGTCTCCTCTGTCCTCCACTCATTACCTGTATTAATGGCTCCTGTTTGATCTTGTTATCAGTATAAAAGACACCTGTCCACAAGCTCAAACAGTCACACTCTAAACTCCACTATGGCCAAGACCAAAGAGCTGTCGAAGGACACCAGGAACAAAATTGTAGACCTGCACCAGGCTGGGAAGAATGAATCTGCAATAGGCAAGCAGCTTGGTGTAAAGAAATCAACTGTGGGAGCAATTATTAGAAAAAGGCAGACATACAAGACCACTGATGTTCTCCCTCGATCTGGGGCTCCACGCAAGATCTCACCCCGTGGTGTCAAAATGATCACAAGAACGGTGAGTAAAAATCCCAGAAACACATCAGGGGACCTAGTAAATGACCTGCAGAGAGCTGGGACCAAAGTAACAAAGGCTACCATCAGTAACACACTACGCCGCCAGGGACTCAAATCATGCAGTGCCAGACTTGTCCTCCTGCTTAAGCTAGTACATGCCAGACCTGTCTGAAGTTTGCTAGAGAGCATTTGGATGATCCAGAAGAGGATTGGGAGAATATCATATGGTCAGATGAAACCAAAATAGAACTTTTTGGTAAAAACTCAACTCGTCGTGTTTGCAGGAGAAAGAATGCTGAGTTGCTTCCAAAGAACACCTTACCTACTGTGAAGCATGGGGGTGGAAACATCATGCTTTGGGGCTGTTTTTCTGCAAAGAGACCAGGATGACTGATCCATGTAAAGGAAAGAATGAATGGGGCCATGTATCATGAGATTTTGAGTGAAAACCTCCTTACATCAGCAAGGGCATTGAAGATGAAACGTGGCTGGATCTTTCAGCATGACAATGATCCCAAACACACCACCTGGGCAACGAAGGAGTGGCTTCGTAAGAAACATTTCAAGGTCCTGGAGTGGCCTAGCCAGTCTCCAGATCTCAACCCCATAGAAAACCTTTGGAGGGAGTTGAAAGTCCATGTTGCCCAGCGACAGCCCGAAAACATCACAGCTCTAGAGGAGATCTGCATGGAGGAATGGGCCAAAATAAAAGCAACAGTGTGAAAACTTTTTGAAGACAGAAAATCTTTGACCTCTGTCATTCCCAGTTTATATAACAAAGTATTGAGATGAACTTTTGTTATTGACCAAATACTTATTTTCCACCATAATTTGCACATAAATTCTTTAAAAATCAGACAATGTGATTTTATGGATTTTTTTTTCTCATTATGTCTCTAATAGTTGAGATATAACCTATGAAGAAAATTACAGCCTCTCTCATCTTTTTAAGTGAGAGAACTTGCACAATTGGTGGCTGACTAAATAAATATTTTTTCCCTCACTGTACACCACATAGATGTATGTATGTGGTATGCACTTATGAGGGGAATAGAATGCGCTCCACCATGCTTAACAGCATTTATCTACAACACCAGCAGGTGTTTATTTTGGCTGTCCTTTAAAGGGGTACTCCGGCGCTAAGACATCTTATCCTCAGAGGGGATAAGATGCCTGATCGTGGGGGTACCACCGCTGGGGACCCCCGTGATCTTGCACGCAGCACCCCAATATAATCAGTCCCCGGAGCATGTTTGCTGCGGGTGTGATTACTGGCGATCACGAGGGCCGGAGCATTGTGACATCATGGCCCTGCCCAGTGTGTCATGGCCCCTCCCATAGGCTTGCATTCAGGGGGCGGAGAGTGACATCATACGGGAGTGGGGTGTGAAGTCACAATGCTCCGGCCCCCGTAATCGCCAGTAATCAGTCCCGGAGCTAACGTGTTCCGGTGACTGATTCTAACGGGGTGCTGCGTGCAAGATCACGGGGGTCCCCAGCGGCGGGACCCCCACGATCAGTTTTCTTATCCCCTATCCTTTGGATAGGGGATAAGATGTCTTAGATGCTGGAGTACCCATTTAACAGTATCTAGGCCCTTAAGGCTCTAACAGAAACAAATTGGGCTTGAGGTGAATCACTGCTGTAATACACCCACAATTGCACTTTCTCTCTCAATCTCTCTCGCTTCCCTATCAGGGCTTCTATGCTGGATTTGGGCTTGAGGTGTATCGATGCTGTAAAAAATCTTTTTTGTGCAACACACTGCTCTCTGTCCCTTCCCTCTCTCTGCAATAAAATGTTGAGGTGACTGGGAGGTGAATCGCTGCTGTAAAAATGCTTTTCTGTGCAACACACACTGTTTCTGTCCCTCTCTCTCTGTAATAGAATGCTGATGTGACTGGCCACAAGATGGCTGCTGATTATATAGGGCTCGGACATCACAGGGGGGGCTGGCTGCTGATAGGCTGCATGCTGCATGTGATTCAGGGTCATCCTGCCTACCCACCTTCCCACTTTGCCTACCCAGAGTTCCTTGCCCCATGTCCTCACATGTGGATTTGCCATTTTAGATGCCCGGACTGCACTAAATGTAGTTTAATAAAGCTATTTGTTCAATCGAATTGCGGCGATATTCGCAATCATTGCAAATCTAATATTTCTTGAAATTCGTAAAGAATTTGGATTTGTCAGATTCGATTCGCTCACCCCTAGTAATATATATGGTGATAATATTCCTCCTAATATACTGGCATTGTTGGTAATATTGGTGTAAGGGGTTGGATAGTGGTTCCGCTGGCCTGTGTGGACAATGACTGAACCGTACCAGGGAGCAAAGTTTAAGGTGCCGCTTGTTTTCACTAGAGCCCACTGCAAAGCGAGATGGGCTTGCTGTGGCAGGCAGCACCCAGGTCGCTACCCCTGGCAAGATCAGTCCACACAGGTTGCCCAGATGTAACTCGGCACAGATGGTAATACATAGTAAGGATGAAGCACAGGTAAGAAGGGCAGGCAGCAAGGAAGCG
Organism: Hyla sarda; assembly: GCF_029499605.1. Classification (NCBI taxonomy): domain Eukaryota; kingdom Metazoa; phylum Chordata; class Amphibia; order Anura; family Hylidae; genus Hyla; species Hyla sarda. Next base: position 4,554,151 of record NC_079195.1, read on the forward strand.
TAGTCGGGTCACAGGCACGAGGTCAGGAGGCAGGCGGCAAAGGAGCAAGGTCAGGTCACGAGCTGGAGGTCAGGAACACTAAGTAGGAAAATACTGAGGAACACTTTCTCTTGGCACAAGGCACAAAGATTTGACACCAAGATAGGGAGGTGACAGACTCAAATAAGGTCTGCCCTGTAGCCAATTAAGGGCGTACTGGCCCTTTTAATCTAGTAACGCTGGTGCGCGCATGCCCTAAGGGAAGAGAGGTGCATGCCGTTGATGCGCAGAGAGAGGGAGGCTGGAGACAATAAGGGGTAAGGAAAAGCCCGGGACTCGTATGCGGGTGCATTCCGTGCAGCAAGTCCCGGAGCCGCCATGGACATAAGTAGAGGTGCGCAAATGGCTGGGCTGAATGGCCTTGAGCGTCATCCATAGCAACGCCCGGGACACGCATGCGAGCGCGTACCTCACCGCGAGTCCTGGAGCTACTAGTGACAGCAGGCAGGAAGCACTCGCGGCCAGAATGAATGGCCGGAGCGCAGCCCATGACAATTGTTTTCAGTATACAGGATTTGGTCAGTAACAGTATGGCGGTAATATGTATGGTAATAATATTCCTTCTTGTATATGTAATGTCCGTTTATTTGCTTTTGTATTTTTCTGTTTAGGCGTGTATTCACACACTAGGATGTTCAGAGCAGTTTTTTATTCTCCCTGGATAGGGAATGGTTAACCCCTTAACGACGCAGGATGTATATTTACGTCCTGCGCCGTCTCCCGCCATATGAAGCGGGATCGCTTCATATGTTAATACACGCCTGTGATCAGGATGAGAGATCAGTGTGTGCAGTGTTATAGATCCCTATGGGACCTATAACACTGCAAAAAAAAAGTAAAAAAAAAGTGTTAATAAAGGTCATTTAACCCCTTCCCTAATAAAAGTGTGAATCACCCCCCTTTTCCCATAAAAAATATAAAACAGTGTAAAAAAAATAAAAATAAACATATGTGGTATCGTCGCGTGCGTAAATGTCCAAACTAAAAAAATATAGAATTAATTAAACCGCACGGTCAATGGCGTATGCGCAAAAAAATTCCAAAGTCAAAAAAAGCGCATTTTTAGTCACTTTTTATACCATTAAAAAATGAATAAAAAGTGATCAAAAAGTCCGATCAAAACAAAAATCATCCCGATAAAAACTTCAGATCACGGCGCAAAAAATTAGTCCTCATATTGCACTGTATGTGGAAAAATAAAAAAAGTTATAGGGGTCAGAAGATGACATTTTTAAACGTATAAATTTTCCTGCATGTAGTTATGATTTTTTCCAGAAGTGCGACAAAATCAAACCTATATAAGTAGGGTATCATTTTAACCGTCTGGACCTACAGAATAATGATAAGGTGTCATTTTTACCTAAATATGCACTGCGCAGAAACAGAAGCCCCCAAAAGTTACAAAATGGCGTTTTTTCTTCGATTTTGTCGCACAATGATTTTTTTTCCGTTTTGCCTTGCATTTTTGGGTAAAATGACTAATGTCACTGCAAAGTAGAATTGGCAACACAAAAAATAAGCCATAATATGGATTTTTAGGTGGAAAATTAAAAGGTTATGATTTTTAAAAGGTAAGGAGGAAAAAACGAAAGTGCAAAAACTGAAAAATCCTGAGTCCGGGGTTAATGCTCTGAACGAATGATAACTCGGGTGTGTCTATTTTAAGCCAGACTTCTCCTGAATTCAGTGCTGGTTATTGTACTATACACTTCCAAGTCTGCTTGAGCATTTACCTTTGTTTATCTTGTGATATTTAATCTGAGATTTTAGCCATGGTTAATTAGTCTTGTTTAGTAGATTTTAGTCTGTTTTTTAGGATTGTATTTCCGTTCTGCTATGTCGCTGTTCACACTGATTTTTCTTGTATCGGTTTTCTGAGTTTTTGTAACAAGACATCCCAGTGACCTTTTAATGGGCCTCTGGGGAATTGAGATTTAGTTCAAGATATCTCCGTGCTCCATAGTGGACTCTGGGAGATTGAGTTCTAGACATTCCCGTGTTTTCTGGAGGTTTTCTGGGGATTGAGTTTTTATTCCTGTTTGCTCTTGGAGTCTATGCTGACTCGTCCGTTTCCCAGTCTTGTGTTTTGGACCTAATCTGTTTGTTAGTTATCTGTGTCCAGTGTGAACAGTGTTCTTTATTTATATCCTTTTGGTTCATCTGATCTTTATCCTTTGTACTTGTATCTGTTTGTGAACAGTGTTCTATATTTTTATCCTGTCTTTTTGTCTATTAGTTTTCCGTTTCTGTTTCTGGCCTGTGACTGACTATGCTTATTTGTTTTTACGCCACTGCACTGTAGCGCAGGTAGGGACCGGCTCCAAGTTGTCGATTCATTGCTTACGATGGATGGGCAAGTAGGCAGGGAAAGTATTTTTAGGGTCAGTTTCGGGCTCACTCTCCCTGTCCCCTCGGTCAATCATGACAGTATACTGGTATTATTGATAATATTGATCTCAATGTACAGGATTTGGTCAATAACAGTATGATGGTAATATGTAATATTTAATATGGTTATAATGTTTCCCCCTTATATACTGGTGCAATAAAAGTGCATGGTGGGCCCTGGGGAAGATTTGGGGGCAGACCACTGTGGGCCCAGGTCTTGAGCTGTGTAAGGGGTCCAAAGATTTCTGATAGCAGCCCTGCCTACAGAGCAGTGTAACCAAACTGGCAGGGCTCGAACAAATTGGTCCAGGACCACTCTTTTGACCATGTGGGTGGCAGTAAAGAGCTCATGTTGCAACCACATTTTATCCACCTTTTAGTATGTACCCACTGGGTTCTGACAGCAAAGATAACAACAAGAATTTCTACTTTAATTTAATGGTATTGTCTGGCATCAGCTCAATTAAGTCAAAGTAGGCTTTCTGAGGTTTCCCTCTGAGAAATGGAGTAAATGTATCCCCCACCGAAGCACTGAGGCTTTTACTCTCAGCCGCTCATCAATAATTAGGAGGAGGAGGAGGAACGCTTCCACATCATCCTCTGGAGTCAGGTAGCGACAGATTGGGGGGTATTTATCAATTTTGCCTGTTTAAAGTTTCTTTTTACCTTTTTTTTTCACTTTGGTTTTTGTGGACATGCACCAAATTTATCATTTGGTGCAAGTTGTTAGTAATTTTGGCTCAAATGTTGAAATCAGCCTTTCACAGCGCCTTTTACACAGAAATTACCACCACAGAGGACGCGTATTTTACCCTGTAGAGCAGCCATTTCGGAGTCCCTCCTGCAGTATATCAGCAAGTGACGGGAGTTATTTTATTTTGTGGGGTTTATAGCCACCACGTGAAATGGATTTTATTTTCAACTTGAGTAGTTTTTTTTTTTTTGGTTACTTTAGTGCTTAACTTTCCTGACCCTGTGCGGCCATGTCCAATGCTGGCTCAATGGAGGGTGAAGGTTCCTCAGAGACAACTATGTTGCAGGATAGTATTGCACAGTCCCAGAGGTGTCACTGCTTTCACAAAAAAAAAAATACGTTTTTAATGTATTTTGACGCCTTTACATTTTCTGACATTGCTAAGTGTGTTTTCCATGTGCAAAATTTCTTGGCGGTGAATTGCGCCAAAATAATTTTGCAGAAGATCGATTGGCGCAAATGATGAATTACTGACTAAAGTTAAAATCACACACAGGACCGTGTGATTTTGAGAAAGTTGTAAAAATGACAGTGGAGAAAATGCGCCAACTTTGACGCAAAAAGACACTGCACCAAAGTAGTGCGCCAAAGTTACGTGAAAAAAACACAAATCCTTTGTGCCTGAACATGGGGCCTTTCTGACAGCAGCTTTATCTGATCCATCACCTCAGAATTAACCATTTATTGTTCTCAGAATGATGCTTGAGAATATTCTATAAGCAAAGGTTTTGGCAATGTTCAAATGCCAAAATTTCTGCATGAAATTGAAGCCAATACACTTCAATGGGATTCCGCTGCAGGAATTTCATTGAAGTGAATAGGCAATCCATTTCTGCAGAATTTAATGCAGAATTTTCAGGCAGAATTTTGTGCAGAAATGCTGCCTATCAACATAGCCTAAGTCTCTGGCAGGTTTGTGTTTGCTTTCTCCAGCTGAATTTTAGCCTGAATCAGCTGGTTAGCCTTCTCCATGTCTGCAGACTTAAAGGGTTATTCCAACCTTAGACATCTTATCCCCTATCCAAAGGATAGGGGATAAGATGTCTGATCTCAGGGATCCCGCAGCTGGGACCCCCACAGTCTCCGTGCAGCCCCCCGCATTTTGTGCCGGGTGCTGCTCCCGAGACCAAGACATCATGGCCACGCCCCCTCCATTCATGTCTATGGGAGGGGGCGGGATGGTTGACCCCCTAGGATTAGACATCTTATCCCCTATCCTTTGGATAGGGGATAACATTTCTGAGGTTGGAATACCCCTTTAATGATCAACATACAACTTGCTAGATTTTTGTGCCCACATCCACCACCATTTGTAAATAGATTAGCTGACAAGATCGCTGTCTCCTGAGTTAGACGGGCATGTTTGGCACACAGGAACAGTCCACTGCAGACAATTGTGAAACTGTCAAGGATCGACCGAGCGGGGTCTTTCAAATGTGATTGACTGTGCTGCTATTTACTTTTACCAAGTGTTGACACAAAAAGATATACACCACACAGGGTATGTTGGTATATACTCTTTCTTAGCATGAAGCTCTGTTGCTCCCAAAAGATTTCTGTTTATTACAGGAAGTAAATTTGGTTTTTACATACTGAGAAAAAGGGGAGGGTACAAGGTAAAATTATGCATCGTTCTATATGCTGATTGGTCATTTGAGCGTGGCGTAGCATTAGTCATTATCTTGCAAGTCCTCTTAGCTTAAGATTTCAGCATCTTTCCACAAAGTCCAATGTTTAGACATCTTGTATCCATAGTCTCCATCTCAAGGCTCCAGTCTTAGCTACAGGCAAAGTGATAAGAGGAAATGTTTTGCATTTAGCATTCTGATGTATCTGGGTTAAAGGGTAAGGGAGCAGATATTTTTTCAGCAGCAATGGCATTTTAATATTAATATATATATATATATATATATATATATATATATATATATATATATTAGTCATTAGAAACATTAGGGTCATCCCTATCAATTCCCCTCTAAAAGATATCTGTTACCGTACATGACATCTCTCCCTATGGTGCGTTTTGCCTAATAGTCCCAAGTTCAGGTGGAGAAAAATAAGAAACGGGTATGGGATGCTTCACTGAATTGAGACGAGCGGTCCCTTGCGTAACTGCCCCCCTTTGTAATCAGACTAGTCCTTTACCTGGGACTTCTATGTTCACCCTACTCTGCTGGGTATGCACTTGCACCATTGGCATACAGGATAGTTGTTCTCATGGGGGAATTCTCTCGGTCATGTTTGGGTCTGATGTATCAATTTGATTCAGATAAGCTGAAATAGTAGGTTCAATATCCACATACATTATTCCCTGGTTGAAATGCAGCCTCTACAGTGATGATTATTATTTTCTTTACAAAGGGGACTATGCTACATCCAATTGTCATTCTCTGTAGTAGAGATTTGTCGGTATTGTCTTTTCTTCTGTTTGCACTCTGTGGTCTATAGTCCCAGTCAGTCCCTGTCTTCCATCCCACAGCTCTCAAATAGTCACAGTTGTTCCCTCAGTAGTCACTCGTCACACGTGTATATTGAATTGTCATCCCTATACATAAGACATTGTTTTGGCACCTCGGGACAACTCACTATGTCACAGTAGTCAAATTTAAAGTAGTCACTTGCGCACTGGAAGAGTAATCAAAATGTGGGATACAACTCTCGGGTCATTGTCAAGTCTGTCCAGTAGTGTGGTGGAGTCGGATTGGGTTGCTGGGTTTGCCCTCCACTTATACGGAAAGGATGTATATCAGGAGCATGGTGTAGGATCCCTCGTGCAGTGTGAGACGTATACATGTTGATTCTCCTTCCAGTTTCACCAAAGTCAGAGTTGTCAGTAATAACAAGGACCTTCAAATCTAGGTTCCAGTGGCCCCCTCACATGTCTTTTCACAAGGACAAACTCTCCAGATTGTGAATTCCTGGTTCAGCTTTTGGATCTGGAATGGTAGAATAAAACTACAACGTGTTACTTTCAACTCATTACACAATGCAATAACAAACTTTACCAAACTATCATTCCCTGCACTGAGGGTACTGTGGGTAATAACACCCTAGCTTTGGGACCCCCCCCTCCCCCAAAAAGTGTCTCATATGGGGTTAGGCCTGTTGGCTGTCGGGGCGTGTTTCTAAAAGAGTACAGGGTTATTGGCAGCACTTCTGGCCATGGAAGGGACAGTTCTTTACTGACTTTTAGGATTTTGTTCTTTAGAGTACCATTTAGCCGTTCAACTTTCCCACTGCTCTGAGGATGATATGGAGTATGGAGTCTGAGGTCAGCTCCCACCATTCTCCAAAATTCTCTTGTAATATCAAGATATTACAATGACAGCCAGTCCTTGTTTGCTTTCAATTACTTCAGGGACTCCAAATCTGCATACCAGTTCTGGTAGTAGTTTCTTTACAGTAGTCTTTGCTGCAATATTAGTGACTGGGTAGGCTTCTGGTCATCCTGAGAAAATGTCTACTGCTATTTGCATGTACTCAAACTTTCCAATTTTAGGCAGTTGCATGTGGTCAAGCAAGGTTTGGCCAAGTGTTTCTTTGGAGTAACTACTGTTCTCCCAGGGTTGCAGGTGTTGCAAATGTCACATCCCTTGACATATTGTTCAACTGGTGGTGTTATTTCTGGTGTAAGGTAGATTCTGTTGATAGAAGTGATCATTTGGTTTTTTCCTCTGTGGGTGACACCATGAGCCCATTGAGTCACCCCTGGGTAAAGGGCTTGGGGAAGACAAATCTTGTTTGTTTTCCTTCATAAGCCGACTGATTCACTGAGTTCAGCTCCCATTTTCTCTTTCCCTTGTTCAAGGCTTGAGTCCGTAACTGTTTCAGTGTCTTGAGTCTGGGGTTCTCCTTTTCCTCTTCTGGTTCTTCTGATCCTTTCTTCTATCTTCTTGTTACCACATATACCCCTGATTCCTCTTGAGCAAGGGGCAGTATTGCAGTTTCTTTAGCTGCCTGGTCTGCCAAGAAATTTCCTTTTGGCTTCTTCAGAGTCCAATCTTCCCTGCGCTTTGACTTTGATGATTGCCACTTGTTTAGGCAATTTTAAGACTTCAATCAGGGTCCTGACAGCTTTAAAGTTCTTTATAGGGGTTCCACTTGCAGTCATGTACCCCCTCAAGGCCCATTTTAATCCGAAGTCCAGTGCCACTCCATGCCCATAGGCAGAGTCCGTGTAGATGTTGGCGGTTTTTCCTTCCAAAATGAGGCAGACTTCAGTTCAGGCAATAAGTTCTACCTATTGTGCTGAAACACACGAAGTCTTGCTCGCAGAACTTCGAATGGGCCAACCACTGAGTATCTTGTGTGGAAGTTGCCACTTTCATCAGCATATCTGGACTGTGTAGAGAGTTGTATTGCCCAATGGTGTTTCTTGGTAGATGTGATGTTTCCAATTCCATAACCTCTAAACAATTGTGCTTAGGGTTACCGAGGTCTCCATCATTTTGTTCAATTTGTTTTTCTTCATCATCCCCCCTCGAGAGAGGAAGCAGGAGATGGATTCAGGATTGGGCATCTTTGAAGAGTGATTTTATCCGGAAGTAAGAGAGAGCATTGAAGTCTCACTCGGCTTTGTAGGGAAAGTGGATTTCTTTGACATTGCGTTAGAATAGCTTTCAGGTCATGCGGAGCAAGGTTAATGATAGAATGTGCAATGATGATGTCCAAAGTTTTGTCCAAGAGGTCTTCAGCTGCTATCACAGCTCAAAGGCAGGTGGGTGCAGCTCGTGCAACAGGATGTAGTCTGCATGAATAGTATCCCAAAGGCCTCAATTTGTCTCCATGTTTTTGTGCAAGGACTTCAGAGGCATGGCCCATTGTTTTCAGAGAGAAACAGATAAAACGGTAGTTCATAGTTCGGGATGTCAAGTGCAGGAGCGGACATGGTAAGGTCTTTTAGGCAGTTCAAACACTGTATGGCTTCCCATGAAAGTGGTTGCTTCTGAGTAATAGCTGGAATGGCATCATATAGAGGTTGCATCAGTGCTGAGGCATCCAGAATCCATTGTCGGCACAAAGTTATCATACCAAGAAAAGCCTGTAGTTGCTTGACAGTTGTAGGTACAGGAATCTCTTGTATGGCTTGCTTCCTGTCTTCCGTGAGGCGTTTAGCACCTTGAGAGATTCAGGTATTCCGTAGGAAGACAACTTCTTGTTTTGTCCATTAAACTTTTCCAAGGAACACCTTGCAGTTGATTGAAGAAAGAAAAGATAGTAGATCAAATGAAGTGGTGGCAGACTCATCTTGCGATGTGGCACAAAGTAGAAGGTCATCCACATATTGAAGTGAAGTCACATTAGGATGGGCTCCCACCCATGGATCCAAAGAGATGGATAAGGCTTGATGGAAGTGCTTAGGGGACTTTTGAGCTCCCTGTGGCAAGCGTCCAGGTGTATTGTCCTCCTTGGTGAGTAAAAGCAAAGAGGTATTGGCAGTCTGGATGCAAAGGAACGCTGAAGAAAGCATTGGCTAAGTCCAGAACAGTATAAAACTTGGCATCTGACGGTATCGAGCTGAGCAGAGTATGTGGATTGGGAACAATGGGAGTATCCAGATCTGTGGCAGCATTAATGGCACGAAGGTCATGTACCATGCAAAACTTCTCAGGTTGTCCTTTTGGTGTCTTCTTCTTTACTGGAAACAAAGGAGTGTTTGCTGGGGAAACACATTTGATTAAGGCTCCATTCTTGAGAAGAGTTGCAATTTGTTCAGAAAGAGAAGTTTCTTGGTTTGCTTAGAGCGGATACTGGGATACTCTAGGTATCTTGGCTCCGGGTTTAAGAAGACCTTTAACAGGCGGAACAGGCAAGAGTCCAGTATCATCTGGGCCTTTCGACCAGACACAGTCAGGAATTTGTTGTAGATGGGACGTTCATGACCTTCAGTGGAGCGGCTTGCAGGACACGAAGTTCTTCAGGTGTAAGTGGTTAGGATAATTCAAGGTACATCCCATCATCCTCATATTTATCGGTGGCTTCGAGTTTCAGGAGTAAATTTCAGATCCAGATTTTTTACAATTTCTATCTGGGACTTAACTAGCTGGATTATCTTGATTTATTCTGCTGTTGGGTCTTCATTGTTGAATCATCCTGGAGCGGCCTGGGTGTCCATTGAGAGGTCCAGATCGCTGTTGGTCCATATTATGACGGTTTTGTGATATAATTGGCCATAGAGTGGCTGAATTCATTCAGTAGTCGAAAGGAAGAGGTCTGGATCTGCAGTGTCACTGGACATGTCCAATTTTACCACATCTGTAGCAGATGATCTTTCTGGGGGATAATTCAGAGCACGGTACCGAGCAGGAACGGCTTGGAACTGAGGGACATAATTCTGAACCGGGTATTGTGCTGTAGCATTAAGCACCATCGGTGCATCTTGACAGATTGACACATCTGAGCTCTTCTTAGTAGGTGCCACTTCAATTTGTTTTTCAATAGCTCTGACAATGAGTAAGAGCTGGTTTGGTTCAAGTGTCACATATTCAGGCCTAGTGTCCATAAGCCTTTTCTTGGTAGCATCATGGAGGCCAGTAACAAAAATGCTAATGAAGAGTGTCTTATGGAAATTGCTTCCTAGGTCATAACCTAGGTCCTGGAACAGATAATGTAGTCTGCAGAAAAACTTTTCAGCTGATTCAGTAGGTTTCTGAGAGGCATCAGAGAAATTGGTGGAGCTTGAAGCTAGTCTGTCTCTGACCCAGGCTTGTAGTTGTCGGCAGAATTCTATTCCAGAAGAGTATGTCTCCTCATCCATAATAGCAGAACTATCAAGGCTGGCGGACAGTTCTAATAGAGACTAGATTATATGAATCCTTCCATACTGATGAATAGGTCTGTTGGATTTGCTTGATTCTTCTGTAAAAAGGCATTGGCTGTTTCTCTGGGTCAGGGAGTTGGGCTACAAGATTATTTACTTGCACCAAGGTAAACGGAACATATTTATAAAGAGTTTCTGAAAGAGGTTTCTCAAACCCTTTATTTCCACCACTATAGGAAAGTGGTATTGACATAGTTTGCGGCGGACTGGATTCACAAAAACTATGCAGGAGATCTCTGGAATCATCAGGCGGTGCGGGTAAGGGTTTAGATGGCGTGGATCTGGGTAATCCATGTTGTAGGTTATGTGAATCATCATGTGGCATTGGGTGTTTACCCAAGAGGTTAGGTTTCTTGAACAAGTTGACAGCATCCACCAGAGCTTGGACTGTTTTGTAAGTTTTTGAGATAAGCCTGATTTCTTGCAATGTTGGTATTGGCTTGTGATTCTCAATACTGGACACTATTGCATTGGCACAGATATTAGGAGGAAATCCCAAAAGTCCAGAACTGATGGGTGGAATAGCCAGGGAGGAAATTTTCTTCTCTCCAGCTAGTTCAAGAATGTGGTCCATTGTGGACTGAAGCTGCCTTATGCAGGCATCATGTTGGACAGAGGAATATCTGGGACCAACAACATGTATTATCATGTTGCAAGGCAGTGTCCAAGCGCCTGTAATGGCCAGTTGGGAGGTTGAAATTGTCCCATGTTGTAGTACCAACCAATCAGAGTCATGCTGTATACTACACTTGCCACACTTCCTGGGCCTCCAATATGGCTACCAGTACAGGAAGTGGGGCAAGCCACACTTCCGGTCACTCCAAGATGGTTGACATCACAAGAAGTTACTGTAGTAACATGGCCACCACCATACGGAGGTTGAATAGAATACAGTAGGGTGGGTGCATTTTCTTTGGGGGGGGCTTCAATTTTTCCAGTATACGGAGGTGCTGTGACAGTGCATGGTGGAGCATTTACAGGTCAGGGTTCGGCACAGGAAACAATCAGTCTTTTACTGAGGGCAGGTTTTGCTGATCACAACGGCTGGGATGATCATCATTATCGAGCGGCAAAATGTATCTATCAAGTATACAGTTATATTCTCTTCCTCTTCTCTCTACATTCCATCTCTATATATTTTCCTTTTGTTATGGAACATGAGGTACGATACCAAGTTTGCACAGCAGCCAACAAATCATTAGATTCTAGAATTGTTTTATATATCTTTTCACAGTGCATAACTATGTCACGTAAGTCTAGATATCTAGGGACTGAAGCAGTCTGACTTTTAAACAAATAAGGCAAGTGTTCATCTTTATTTCCAAAAGTCAATCAATGCAAAAACTGAACAATTTTAAAGCCTTTTAATGCTCAGGTTGAGTTAGGGTTGCAAATTACCCTATTAGCAAAATCTCTCAGTGGACTGGCCGTACAAAAATTGGTATCCAGCACCAACAAAATAGTGTGCATTTGTCAACCAAAGTTTGCCTCCTGAAGCTAATCTCTGGTACTCGTACACTGAACTGATATATTTAATCAGCAAGTGCTAAAAAGCTATCAAGCATACAATAGAGAGGCTACTGGACTGACTGACAGCAGTACTTTACACAATACTTGATACCGTTACTGGCTGGCATGTCCCCTCAGCCAGTACACCGTTGTCATCTGATACGGTTACTCCGAGTGATACAACACATATCTCTCTCTCTCTCAATTCAGTTATCAGGAGTACAACATACGCGGAAAAGATATCAGATACACTATTAATTACCAGAGATAATAATAATAAAAATCTCCAAACAATCTCCAGCACTTTTCCCTCTTTTTCCCTTGGCCATATTCCACTGAGCAGATTTTTTTTTCTTTTTTTTTTTCAGAAATCTTAATTAAAATCCTTTCAAAACATTCTCTGTATTCTAAAATGTCATGTCAGGTTTTCCCTACCGTGAGAAAAAAAATTAGAAGAAACCTTATTAACAGTGCATTTCACAGGTTTTGAAATACATGGCCTTGTGCGCTTGATACGCGTCCACAATATGAGCCAAAGAAAAAGGGGGAGGGGGGGTTATTGTTTACACGAACAGGCAGATTTAACTCCCTATTTGCCTCTATTCTAAGGTTTATTAACCAGCCGCAGTCAAGCACCAACGCGGCTAGAACTCACAAATTAGACCACACAGCGGGAAAATACCCTGCCGCTAGGGTTTGTCTTAGAGGTTCGACAAGACCATCTGTTTGGCTTCTCAGAGCCGCTCATTGAACACTGATAAGAGCTACAGATTTATAAAATCAGCAGACTTACCGCGTTCTGTAGGGTTGATCAAGCCCTTTCAGCAGCCCGAGATTCCTCCGGATGGTTAAAGCTATCGCTCCCCCAGACTTGGTCTTCCCGCGAGTGCAGTCCTGGGAGAAATTTCATCCTCCCTCGGTTTGGCAAGGAGTCGACGGCACCAACTGTCAAAGATCGACCGAGCGGGGTCTTTCAAATGTGATTAACTGTGCTGCTATTTACTTTACCAAGTGTTGACACAAAAAGATATACACCACACAGGGTATGTTGGTATATACTCTTTCTTAGCATGAAGCTCTGCTGCTCCCAAAAGATTTCTGTTTATTACAGGAAGTAAATTTGGTTTTTACATACTGAGAAAAAGGGGAGGGTACAAGGTAAAATTATGCATCGTTCTATATGCTGATTGGTCATTTGAGCGTGGCGTAGCATTAGTCATTATCTTGCAAGTCCTCTTAGCTTAAGATGTCAGCATCTTTCCACAAAATCCAATGTTTAGACGTCTTGTATCCATAGTCTCCATCTCAAGGCTCCAGTCTTAGCTACAGACAAAGCGATAAGATGAAATGTATTCTGATGTATCTGGGTTAAAGGCTAACAGATATTTTTCCAGCAGCAATGGCATTTTAATATTAATATATATTTTAGTAATTAGAAACATAAGGGTCATCCCTATCAATACCACTGGCAGCAACCAGTTGTCCAACCTCTAGTGCAGCATCAGAGAGGACGTTCAGTATGGCACCTGACAACATGAACAAGATTGTCTGCCAGCAATAGATCAGTGAAGAATTTACACCTCCTGTGCTAGATGCCACTGATTAGCCAGAACTGCCACCACCTCTGCTGTACACTGGCTACTACCACGCCCACCAGCCCACCACCCTTGCTGCTACTGCTACTTTGAGCAAGGCCTTTGCATACAAAACCCATAATTCCCCAAAAAAGTGTAAATTTTTTTTAGCTTTTTATACAAAAGCTATGTCTTCACTATTTTGGGACACCAATCCTGCTACTAATCCCCCCAAAAAAGGGATAATTTTTTGAACATTTGGAAAAAGAAATTGTATCTTCAGATATCTCTATGTGCATTTTAACACCGGCAGTTATCTGGCAACAACCAGAGATACTTTATGAAGCTTTATGTTGGTGTTAATAAGCCCAAAAAAAAAATCAGCTAGAGCATTAAAGAAGCTGTTAGTTACCATGGGTTACCACATGTCGCCATAAATGAGCCTTAAAACCACTTTAAAACTACTCAAATATATTCCTAGCAGCATTATACAGGGGTTTACAGCTCTTGGGCAGTGTTATACACCCATTTAGGGGATCATTTCATTGATCATTTTCCAAAAGTTTGACAACTTTTGAAAATGTTCTCAACTCTAATCTCTAGCCTTAAATGAAAGACAAATCAGTCAAATGTTTCAATGGCAACATTTTAGCATTGTTGCCTGGGTATAGAACTTCTGCACACAACCATCAAATCTGACCTGTAATCCTACCCAAAGGAAAAGATGGAGATTGTATATTTTAGGGTAAAAACTAATTTCCACTCTAAATCTGAATAAATCCCAGAACCAATGCGCAATTTCCAGAACTCTTTTAACCCCTTAATGACCAAGCCCATTTTCACCTCAAGGACCAGGCCAATTTTATTTTTGCGTGTTCGTTTTTTCCTCCTCGCCTTCTAAAATCCATAACTCCTTTATATTTCCATGTACAGACCCATATAAGGGCTTGTTTTTTGCTTGACCAATTGTAATTTGTAATAAAACCTCTAATTTTACCATAAAATTTACGGTGAACGAAAAAAAAAAATTTTTAGGGAGGAAATTTAAATGAAAACCAAAATTTTGCACATTTTGGAGGGTTTTGTTTTCACACTGTACACTTTACGGTAAAAATGATAGGTGTTCTTTATTTTGTGGGTCCACACGATTAAAATGATACCCATGGATAGATACTTTTATATTTTTGTACCGCTTAAAAAAAATCAAAAACTTTTTGTACAAAATCAGTAATCTAAAATCGCCCTATTTTGACCACCTATAACTTTTTCATTTTTCCGTATATAGGGCGGTATGAGGGCTCATTTTTGTGCGCCGTCATCTGTACTTTTTTTTTTAGATTCCACATGTGCATATATAAAACCTTTAGATCATTTTTTATAATTTTTTTTTTATAAAATGTGACAAAAAAGCAGGATTTGTGGAATTTAAATTTTTTACGTTTACGCCATTCACCGTACGGGATCATTAACTTTATATTTTGATGATTCGGACATTTATGCACGCGGCGATACCAAATATGTTTACTAAAAAAAAAATTACGCTCTTTGGGGGTAAAATGGGAAAAACTGACCATTTTCATTTTTATTGGGGGAGAGGATTTTTCACTTTTTTGTTAAACTTTTTATTTTTACATTTTTCAACTTTTTTTTTACACTTTTTATTTCCCCATAGGGGACTATCTATAGCAATCGTTTGATTGCTAATACTGTGCAGTGCTATGCATAGGACACAGCACTGCTCAGTATTATCGGTCATCTTCTGCTCTGGTCTGCTCGATCGCAGACAAGAGCAGAAGACCCCGGGAGACGGCCGGAGCCAGGTGAGGGGACCCCCGGCTCTCATGCTGGATGATCGGATCCCCGCGGGAGCGCTGCGGGCGATCCGATCATCCAATCAAAGTGCCGCAATGCTGCAGATGCCGTGATCTGTATTTATCACGGCATCGGAGGGGTTAATGGCGGACACTGGATTAGCCCATGTCCTTCATGGGCTGCTAGTGTTCAATCACACTGGTTTTTAATGTATTATTTCCTTATATTTGCACTTGTTTTTTCTATATATAGTTAATAAAGATTACATATTTGCTTCTTTTTAACCATTTGTTCACATCATACGATTGATATAATCTTGTACAAGTGCTTCATGTTCTCTATGTGAATGGATCCGGGTGTGAACAGGAGCCACTCCTGGCTAATTAGCCTTGGGTGTCTCCCCTCACCCCCGGTTCCATATAAAAGAGTTCTCGGAACCTGTAATCATTGTACGACTAAGGCTGGCACCTGGCCGAAACGCGCCACTTCCTCTCTGTACCTGTTGCCTCGTTGATGTGAATAAAGCCACATATTCCTGAACCGAGCTGGAGTCTACTTTCTTCATTTCCATTGTTCTGGGTGAGGTCCACGCCTTCTCCTTGATCGGGGTCCAGACCAGGGATAGAGCTGGAATATCTCTACTTTCTCACATTATATTTTTATATAGAAACATATAATGGGTCGATAGATGAGAACCATTCGGCCCATCTAGTTTGTCCAATATCCTGATTATACTATCAACGATTTTTCAATACAGGCCGGAAGATTCTCCCTTCAAACATTGAATGGACCATCCGACTCACCATGTAAAGCCGTAAGTACATGACATCATATATACACTTTTAGGAGTAGATAGAGCACATTACATGTATTGCATTGATAGAGTCCTAGGGGTCAGAGCTCAGATTTACTATGTATCTCGTCAGGTGACGTCTTACTTAACCCCTTAGTGACCAAGCTGATTTTGACTTAAATGCAGTAACCGTTTTACTTCATTTTTTATTGTTACATTCTAAGAGCTATAAGTTTTTTTCTTTTTTCTTTATTATCAAAATAGCGGTATATTTTACTTTTTAATGGAATAATTTTGTATTTCTCTTTATTTTTATTTACAGCGCTCAGCTTGTAAGATAAATAGTGATATATTTTTTAAAGCTCAAGTAAAAATAATATTTTCTTTGAGCTGAGAACAAGAAGATTTTCATTTCCAGCCAACACCAATGGGTTAATCTCCCATAATCCACCTGTGTGCGGATATTTCTGTAACATATAAGTTATTCCGGAAGAATATTGTAGAGTAAATATCTGTAAGATTCCCAATAACTGCATATAGGAAACCACAATAAGAATAATAACTTCTGATCAATCTCCTTATAGGATATTACATGGGGCTGAGGAATAGATCATGTGACCTAATTATCTGATTATTTTATTACAGGAAATATTACCAGAAGACGTCATAAATTCCTTTGTATGTTCTTTGGTAAGACAATAACTCCTCACATTTTTAAAGCTAATATATGTTAGAATATTTATTTGTTTTTCCTTAACCCCTTAAGGACGCAGCCCTTTTTCGCAATTATGACCACCGTCACTTTACAAATTAATAACGCGAAAACACTTTTACCGAATATTCTGATTCTGAGATTGTTTTTTCGTGACATATTCTACTTTATTTTGGTGGTAAATTTTCGGCGTTAATTGCATTCTTTTTTGGTGAAAAATCCCAAAATTTCATGAAAATTTTGAAAATTTTGCATTTTACTAACTTTGAAGCTCTCTAATTGTAAGGAAAATGGATATTCCAAATAAATGTTATTTTTATTCACAAATACAATATGTCCACTTTATGTTGGCATCATAAAATGGACATACTTTTGATTTTTGAAAAAATTAGAGGGCTTCAAAGAAGAGCAGCAATTTTCAAAAATGTCATGAAAATTGCTAAATCTGAAGGGACAGATGTTACAGAACTACAACTCCCAGCATGCCTGGGCAGTCGAGGCATGCTGAGAGTTGTAGTTTGGCAACATCTGGAGGGCTACTATTTGGGCACCACGGTAACAGTGGTCTCCAAACTGTGACCCTCCAGATGTTGCAAAACTACAACTCCCAGCATGCCCAGACAGCCTTTGGCTCTCTGGGCATGCTGGGAGTTGCAGTTTGGCCCCCCTAGTGGTTGCCACAGTAAAGATCGATTTACTTTCACTTTCAATTCCCCCCCCCCCCTACTGTGGATTCCCTACCTGATCAGGATCCTGCAGGCTCCAGCGAAGATCCCAGGTCCCCAGGCATCTTCTCCTGCAGGTACGGCCTTCATCTTCTTCCCCGAGCCCCTTGACATCCAGGGGCGGGCAGAACGTCCTGCGCTGCCATGGGTCAGAACTCCGTTCTGAGTAATGGCAGGGGATAGGAGGAGATCGCAGCTTTGCGACCTCACTCCAATCCTTTAGGCTGATCGGGGCTGTTGCTGACAACTCCGGTCAGCCCTATTTTCCGGGTGATCGGGTCACCAGAGACCCGATCAGCCCGGAATTGGAGAAAATCGCATGTCTGAATTGACATGCGATTTTCTCCGATCGCTGACATGGGGGGGTCTCAGGACCCCCCTGGGCGATGTGCCAGGGTGCCTGCTGAATGATTTCAGCAGGCATCCGGCTCCGGTCCCCAACCGGCTAGCGGTGGGGACCGGAATTCCCACGGGCGTATGGATACGCCCTGCGTCCTTAAGAGGTTAAAGGCCTCTGTAGTGAAAAATAACTCCCCTATACCCGCCGTGCCATCTCCTGAACGGGGTACTGGCAGTCTGCTGGAAGGGGGCGTGCCGACTCCACACGGAGCACCTGCCAACACGCCCTCTCCATGTATCCCATAGAGATACATGGAGATGGGTGTCGGCCGTGGCTTCCTGCGGGGGTCGGAATGTTTGTCCTCGGCAGACTGCCGGGGCCTTGGGGGGGGTCCCAGTGCTCAGACTCCCCAGAATTTCTAACTTAGCACCTATTCTTTGGATAAGTTGTTTTTCACTGCACTACTCCTTTAACCCCTTAAGGACACAGGGCATATCCATACGCCGCCGCTTCCAAGTCCTTAAGGACACAGGGCGTATGGATACGCCCTGCGCATTTCCGGCCCCAGCCGCTAGCTGGAGCGGAGCCGGTGCCGGATGCCTGCTGAAATCGTTCAGCAGGCATCCCGGCATATCGCCCAGGGGGGTCATTATGTCCCCCCATGTCGGCGATTGCCGCAGATCACTGGACAATTCAGTCCAGCGATCTGCGGCAGATTCCGGGTCAATCGGGTCTCCAGTGACCCGATGACTCGGAATTACTGGCTCATCGGGGCCGTCCATGTTGGGATCGGGGCCCCAGGAGCGACAGCGGCAGCAAGGGACTGACCTGTTCGGCGGCATCTTGGAGCAGCAGCAGGAGGTGAGTGACAGCCTCCTGCTGTTGCTTAGCAACAGCTCCCAGCATGCAAAAAAGGGAATGCTGGGAGCTGTAGTTATGCGACAGCAGGAGGCAGACCACCACAACTCCCAGCATTCCCTTATGGGCATGCTGGGACTTATGGTTTTGCAACAGCTGGAGGCACCTTTTTCAATGGAAAAGTGTACCTTCAGCTGTTGTATAACTACAACTCCCAGCTTGCACAATCAGCTAAAGTGCATGCTGGGAGTTGTAGTGGTGCATCTGGTGGTTGCATAACTACAACTCCCAGCATGCCCGTTGGCTGTCGGTGACTGCTGAGAGTTGTAGTTTTGCAACAGCTGAAGGCACACTGAGTTAAGTAGCAAACCAGTGTGTCTCCAGCTGTTGCATAACTACAATCCCCAGCATCCCCAGCCAAAGTAGTATGCCTCCGGCTGTTGCATAACTACAACACCCAGCATGCCCTTCCGCTGTCCGTACTTGCTGATGGTTGTAGCTTTTGCAACAGCTGAAGGCACACTGGTTGCAAAACACTGAGTTTGTTACCAAACTTGGTGTTTCACAACCTGTGTGCCTCCAGCTGTTGCAAAACTACAACTCCCAGCATGCACTGATAGACGTACATGCTGGGAGTTGTAGTTTTGCAACAGGTGGATGTTTCTACCCCCTCCCCCAATGTGAACGTACAGGGTACACTCACATGGGTGGAGGATTACAGTAAGTATCCGGCTGCAAGTTTGAGCTGCGGCAATTTTCTGCCGCAGCTCAAACTGCCAGCGAGAAACTACTGTGAACCCCCGCCCGTGCGACTGTACCCTAAAAACACTACACTACGCTAACACAAAATAAAATAAAAAGTAAAAATCACTATATATGCACATACCCCTACACAGTCCCCCTCCCCTCCCCAATAAAAATGAAAAACGTCTAGCACGTCACTGTTTCCAAAACGGAGCCTCCAGCGGTTGCGAAACTACAACTCCCAGCATGCACTGATAGACCGTACATGCTGGGAGTTGTAGTTTTGCAACAGCTGGATGTCCCCCCCCCCCACCCCCCAATGTGAACGTACAGGGTACACACATGGGCGAAGGTTTAGAGTAAGTATCCGGCTGCAAGTTTGAGCTGCGGCAAATTTTCTGCCGCAGCTCAAGCTGCCAGCGAAAAACTACTGTGAACCCCCGCCCATGTGACTGTACCCTTAAAACACTACACTACACTAACACAAAATAAAATAAAAAGTAAAAAACACTACATATACACATACCCCTACACAGCCCCCCTCCCCTCCCCAATAAAAATGAAAAACGTCTGGTACGCCACTGTTTCCAGAACGGAGCCTCCAGCTGTTGCAAAACAACTACTCCCAGTATTGCCAGATAGCCACTGACTGTCTAGGCATGCTGGGAGTTTTACAACAGCTGGATGCACCCTGTTTGGGAATCACTGGCGTAGAATACCCCTATGTCCACCCCTATGCAAGTCCCTAATCTAGGCCTAAATGCGCATGGCGCTCTCACTTTGGAGCCCTGTCGTATTTCAAGGCAACAGTTTAGGGCCACATATGGGGTATCGCCGTACTCGGGAGAAATTGTGTTACAAATTTTGGGCGGTATTTTCTGCTATTACCCTTTTTAAAAATGCTAAATTTTTGGGAAAACAAGCATTTTAGGTAAAAAAATTAAATTTTTTTTACATATACAAAAGTCATGAAACACCTGTAGGGTATTAAGGTTCACATTACCCCTTGTTACGTTCCCCGAGGGGTCTGGTTTCCAAAATGGTATGCCATGTGTTTTTGTTTTTTTTGCTGTCCTGGCACCAAAGGGGCTTCCTAAATGCGGCATGCCCCCACAGCAAAATTTACTTTCAAAAAGCCAAATGTGACTCCTTCTCTTCTGAGACCTGTAGTGTGCCAGCAGAGCACTTTTCACCCCCATATGGGGTGTTTTCTGAATCGGGAGAAATTGGGCTTCAAATTTTGGGGGGTATTCTCTGCTATTACCCTTTTTAAAAATGTAAAATTTTTGGGAAATCAAGCATTTTAGGTAATTTATTATTTTTTTTTTTTTACATATGCAAAAGTCGTGAATCACCTGTGGGGTATTAACCCCTTAAGGACCGGAGGTTTTTCCGTTTTTGCATTTTCGTTTTTTGCTCCTTGCCTTTAAAAAATCATAACTCTTTCAAATTTACACCTACAAATCCATATGATGGCTTATTTTTTGCGCCACCAATTCTACTTTGTAATGACATCAGTCATTTTGCCCAAAAATCTATGGTGAAGCGGGAAAAAAAATCATTGTGCGACAAAATTGAAAAAAAAAAACGCTGTTTTGTAACTTTTGGGGGCTTCCGTTTCTACGTAGTACATTTTTCGGTAAAAATGACACCTGATATGTATTCTGTAGGTCCATACGATTAAAATTATACCCTACTTATATAGGTTTGATTTTGTCGGACTTCTGGAAAAAATCATAACTACATGCAGGAAAATTAATACGTTTAAAATTGTCATCTTCTGACCCCTATAACTTTTTTATTTTTCCGTTTATGGGGCGGTATGAGGGCTCATTTTTTGCGCCGTGATCTGAAGTTTTTAACGGTACTATTTTTGCATTGATAGGACTTATTTATCACTTTTTATTCATTTTTAAATGATATAAAAAGTGACCAAAAATGCACTATTTTGGACTTTTGAATTTTTTTGCGCGCACGCCATTGACCGAGCGGTTTAATTAATGATATATTTTTATAATTCGGACATTTCCGCACGCGGTGATACCACATATGTTTATTTTTATTTTTATTTACACTGTGTTTTTTTTTTATTGGAAAAGGGGGGTGATTCAAACTTTTAATAGGGGAGGAGTTAAATGATCTTTATTCACTTTTTTTTTTCACTTTTTTTTTGCAGTGTTATAGGTCCCATAGGGACCTATAACACTGCACACACTGATCTTCTATGTTGATCACTGGTTTCTCATAAGAAACCAGTGATCAACGATTCTGCCGGATGACTGCTCATGCCTGGATCTCAGGCACTGAGCAGTCATTCGGCGATCGGACAGCGAGGAGGCAGGAAGGGGCCCTCCCGCTGTCCTGTCAGCTGTTCGGGATGCCGCGATTAGCCGCGGCTATCCCGAACAGCCCGACTGAGCTAGCCGGGAACTTTCACTTTCACTTTTAGCCGCGCGGCTCAGCTTTGAGCGCGCGGCTAAAGGGTTAATAGCGCACGGCGCCGCGATCGGCGCTGCGCGCTATTAGAGGCGGGTCCCGGCTTCACTATGACGCCGGGCCCGCCATGATATGACGCGGGGTTACTGTGTAACCCCGCGTTATATCAGAAGAGCAGGACCAAGGACGTACCGGTACGTCCTTGGTCCTTAAGGGGTTAAGGTTTACTTTACCCCTTGTTACGTTCCCCGAGGTTTTTTTTTTCCAAAATGGTATGCCATGTGTTTTTTTTTGCTTTCCTTGCACCATAGGGGCTTCCTAAAGGTGACATGCCCCCCAAAAACCATTTGTCGCTCCTTCCCTTCTGAGCCCTCTACTGCGCCCGCCGAACACTTTACATAGACATATGAGGTATGTGCTTACTCGAGAGAAATTGGGTTTCAAATACAAGTAAAAATTTTCTCCTTTTTACCCCTTGCAAAAATTCAAAAATTGGTTCTACAAGAACATGCGAGTGTAAAAAATTAAGATTTAGAATGTTCTCCTTCACTTTGCTGCTATTCCTGTGAAACACCTAAAGGGTTAATACACTTACTGAATGTCATTTTGAATACTTTGGGGGGTGTAGTTTTTATAATGGGGTCATTTATGGGGTATTTCTAATATGAAGACCCTTCAAATCCACTTCAAAACTAAACTGGTCCCTGAAAAATAGCGAGTTTGAAAATTTTGTGAAAAATGTCAAAATTGCTGCTGAACTTTGAAGCCCTCTGGTGTCTTCCAAAAGTAAAAACTCATAAATTTTATGATGCAAACATAAAGTAGACATATTGTATATGTGAACCCCAAAAAAATTATTTTGAATATCCATTTCCCTTACAAGCAGAGAGCTTCAAAGATAGAAAAATGCTAAATTTTCATTTTTTTTTCATCAAATTTGGGGACTTTTCACCAAGAAAGGATGCAAGTTACCATAAAATTTTACCACTAAGTTAAAGTAGAATATGTCACAAAAAAACAACCTTGGAATCAGAATGATAACTAAAAGCATTCCAGAGTTATTAATGTTTAAAGTGACAGTGGTCAGATTTGCAAAAAATGCTCTGGTCCTTAAGGTGTAAAATGGCTGGGTCCTTAAGGGGTTAAAAGCTATGGACGGCTTTGTGGCGTTTTCTTTTTCCCGCCTGCTTTTATTATGTAATGCACATTATTTATGTGATAGATTCTTCTGCTATAAGGCTTTCCATCTATCTTGATGACTCCATGCAGTCAGCTCTTACACCCACTTATTATGCTCCATGGTGGTGTTACCATTGTTAGGTAATAGAATAGCCATCTCTGTGGACCTCACCACCCAAACTGACCCTACATTATGTCATCAGAAATATAACTAAACATGAATGACATGATACATGATGTCTTGTTATAGTTTTTCTCATTACTGTTCACATTCATATACGGTAGATTCCATTATGATAACTGATGGGATAAAGGATGAGGGACATTAGATGACAGTGATAATGATAACTAGAGATGAGCGAACTTTTCAAAAATTCGATTCGGCCGATTCGCCGAATTTTCCCGAAAAGTTTGTTTCGATCCGAATTTATTTGCGGCAAATCGATATTAAAAAAGGCTATTTCTAGCCTACATACAGCCTCTATAGGGGTATAGAACACTTTGCTGTGTCCTAAAACGCATATGGAGTGTGCTGGGGTAGTGAAATAATACTGTTATTCAGAATAGCATGCAGATCACCGGCATCGCTCTTAGAATCACTGCCGCACAGCAGCACAATGACAGAGCCTGGTGGTGGCATCAGTGTCAGGAGACCATATAGTGACTGAATGACATAGCGTGGACATGTTGGCAGCATGAGGAGACCATATAGTGGCTGAATGGCACAGCGTGGAGTTGGCTGATGCACTAGTACACTACACACCAGGGCTTCACAATCCCCCCCAAAAACACAACACAATATAATATAAAATTTTTGACAAAGATTTCTCATTGGTAGCACCCGCTATCCAAAAATGTGAAATTAACAGACCCAGGCCCCATCTCTCCGGCATCAGTAACCCATACATTGCCTGTAGGACAAAGCCTGGAGTTGGCTGATGCACCAGTACACACCAGGGCTTCACAATCCCCCCTCCAAAATCAACACAATGAGAATTTTTTGTCAAAAATTTCTCATTGGTAGCATCCGCTATCCAAAAATTTGAAATTTTCAGAACCAGGCCCCACCCCTGCGGCATCAGTAACCCATATATTGCCTGCATGACACAGCCTGGAGTTGGCTGATGCAAGAGTACACACATGGGCTTCACAATCCCCCCCCCCCAAAAAAAAACCAACAAAATATATGAAATTTTTTACAAAGATTTCTCATTGGTAACACCCGCTATCCAAAAATTAGAAATTTCCAGACCCAGGCCCCACCTCTGTGGCATCAGTAACTCATATTTTGCCTGTAGGACACAGCCTGGAGTTGGCTGATGCACCAGTACACACCAGGGCTTCACAATCCCCTCCAAAAAACAACAACATTTTAGACATTTTTTAAAGAAATACCTTTGTGTAAGAACAAGCACATATCCAACAGTTCACAAGACTCTATAATGCAGGACGGTGGACCACCCAAAGACATTCTTCTCAAAAATAATAAACCACACAATGTTTGACATTTTTTTTACAAAAACTAATTCAATATGTGTGTAAGCGCATCTGTCTCCAAAAGATCAGATCACCAAAGGACTTTTTCGCCCAAAATGATGAAGCAGAGTTAATCCCTGTCCGTATTTTTATTTATTTTTTTAATTTTCATTAAAAAATCACACGCAACAAGCGTTCCGTTGTGTTATATGATTAGCATTCTGGAAAATTCAATTTTATTACTGATTAAATTATCAGTAAATAAAAAAATAAAAAAAACACTACCCAAGAGTGTTTAATTACCTCATACATTGCACCAGGAGCAGTCAAGAGTAGGCCTCAGCAGTACCCAAGAGGCTTTAATAACCCCCTACCTTTGCACGATCAATTGCGAGATCGAGCAATACCAGGTGTGTTATGCCCTCTGATTTCCGGGGCCGCAGGCGCGCTCCACTGAACGGATTAGCGTGTCTCTATCTTTCATCGACCGGTGCTGGTAACCCGCTAACTCCCGGAAAGGTAAGCTGCCGCGAAGCAGGTGGTTTCCCCCGGGCACGTTTGGCTCTAGAATTTCCACTACTGCCACACCACGCTGACTGCCAACCGTGCTACCGCCTTGCTGACTCAAGGGCAACCTGCAACTCTCTTCTCCCGATGATGAACCCCTTTCTCCTGAGATCGAGCAATAACAGGTGTGTTATGCCCTCAGATGTCCGGGGCCGCAGGTGCACTCCACTGAACGGATTAGAGTGTGTCCATCTTTTTTTGTAGCACCCGCAATCCAAAAATGTTTAATTCCCAGACCCAGGCCCCACCTCTGCGGCATCAGGAACCCATTTATTCCCTGAAGGACACAGCCTGGAGTTGGCTGATGCACGAGTACACACCCGGGCTTCACAATCCACCCCAAAAAACTGCAAATTTTTTCGAAATTGTCTGACAAAATACCTTTTTGTTAAAACAAGCGCATATACAGCAGTTCAGAAGACTCTATAATGCAGGACGGTGGACCACCCAAAGACATTCTTCTATAATATAATAAACCACACTATATGTTCAATTTTTTTAAAATAATTGAAATTCCAAGACCAAGGCCCCACCTCTGCGGCATCAGACACAGACTGGAGTTGACTGATGCACGAGTACACACTACACACCCGTCACCCGGGCTTCACAATCCACCCCAAAAAATGCAAAATTTTATTGAAATTGTCTGACAAAATACCTGTTTTTTAAAAACAAGCGCATATACAGCAGTTCAGAAGACTCTATAATGCAGGACGGTGGACCACCCAAAGACATTCTTCTCAAAAGTAATAAACCACACAATGTTTGAAATTTGGTTAAAAAAATTATTACATGTGTGTAAGTGCATCTGTCTCCAAAAAATCAAATGGCAAAAGGATTCTAATCGCCAAAAATGATTAAGCAGAGTTAATCCCTCTCCATCTATTTTATTTATTTTTTCATTAAAAAATCACACGCAACAAGCGTTCCATTAAGTAACGGTTAGCATTCTGCAAAATTCAATTTTATTACTTATAAAATTACCAGTAAATTTAACAAGAACACTACCCAAGAGTGTTTAATTAACCCATACATTGCACCAGGAGCAGTCAGGAATAGGCCTCAGCAGTACCCAAGAGGCTTTAATAACCCCTTACCTTGCCCGATCAATTGCGAGATCGAGCAATAACAGGTGTGTTATGGCCTCAGATGTCCTGGGCCGCACTAGCGCTCCACAGAACGGATTAGCGTGTCTCTATCTTTCAAGGACAGGTTCGTATTGCACGCTGAAACCAGTTCGTGATAGGGATCTGTGATTGCAATTATTTAATCTTAAAACGAGGAATTACCAGTAAGTGAGGGTCATAAGCTGGCGTTGATTAAGTCCCTGCCCTTTGCACACAATGCCCGTTGCTATAAGCGATTGAATTAGTTAGTGAGTTGGTTAGTGAGGTCCTCGGATCGGCCCAGGCGGGGTAGGAGAATGCCCTGGCAGAGCGCAGAGAATTTAACGATCATTGTTGAAATTTGCATTAAGCATGTATTTAGCTACTGCTAAACATCCAAAAATGTAGGGCCCAAGGCCAGAGGTACCAGGGAGGCAAGTAGTTCCTGAAAGACACAGATTAAGTCTGGAGCATGCATTTGCAGTACCCAAAAGGTTTTCATAACCCCTTACATTTAAAGATCAATGTTTACATTTGCATTAAGCATGTATTTAGCTACTGCTAAACTTCAAAAAATTATAGGCCCAAGGCCTGAGGCACCAGGTAGGCAAGTAGTTTGTGAAAGAAACAGAATGAGTCTGGAGCAGTCATTCGCAGTACCCAAGAGGGTTTCATAACCCCTTACATTTAAAGATCAATGTTGAAATTCGCATTAAGCATGTATTTAGCTACTGCTAAACTTCAAAATATTATAGGCCCAAGGCCAGAAGCATCGGTTTTCCCCATATTAGGAGCATAGTTGTCCCCCAGATTAGGCAGCATACATGTCCCCCAGATTAGGAGCATAGTTGTCCCCCAGAGTAAGCAGCATAGATGTCACCCAGATTAGGAGCA
The DNA here is from genome assembly GCF_029499605.1 of Hyla sarda. Taxonomy (NCBI): domain Eukaryota; kingdom Metazoa; phylum Chordata; class Amphibia; order Anura; family Hylidae; genus Hyla; species Hyla sarda. The sequence goes on from NC_079195.1 coordinate 4,580,880, forward strand.
TAGATGTCCCCCAGATTAGGAGCATACTTGCCCCCAGAGTAGGCAGCATAGATGTCCCCCAGATTAGGAGCATACTTGTCCCCCAGATTAGGAAGCATAGATGTCCCCCAGATTAGGCAGCATAGATGTCCCCCAATCAGCGCGGGCCGGTCAGAGCCAATCAAAGGGCCATATGTGGCAAGAGGGCCCTACATTGACCAGGTCTGCCCCAGAGGGTTTCATAACCAACCACAATAGAGACAATTTTGTTGTAGGAGCATGGTCAATCTACTCAGACCCATCTGTCATTGGTGGCTGGAAATCCTGGCTGATCCATCCCTGATTCATCTTGACAAACGTCAGTCTCTCCACATTTTTAGTGGACAGACGAGTTCGCCTTGAGGTGACTATGGCCCCGGCCGCACTAAACACCCGCTCTGATGATACACTACTGGCCGGGCAGGACAGCTTTTCCAGGGTAAACTCCGCTAGTTGCGGCCATAAATCGAGTTTGGCTGCCCAGAAGTCCAGCGGATCTTCAACGGTTGTTGGCAGGGTCATGTCGAGGTAAGCCACAACCTGCTGGTTCAGGTCCTGCTCCATGTCCACCTGCTGCTGATGAGTAGCTTCACTATGCGGCTGAAGGAAGCTTCTCATCAGCGACTGTAGACTCAGGCTGCTGCTGATTGAGCCGGTACTGCTCCTGCAACCCCTCCACTCCCAAGCAGCCGTGGCAGTGGAAAGTGAGCGCAGAGGGCCCCCGAGTCAGACCTGCGAGTGGATGGACCATGTGGCCGATAGGCATCGGCCAACTGACTACGTAGAAGCTCCCTGAAGTAGGGGAGTTTGTCCTCCCTCTCAGTGGGTGTAAAAAAGGCCCCCATTCTGGGCCGGTAGCGAAGGTCTAATAAGGTGGAGATCCAGAAGTCATCACACTGAGGAATTTTGACAATTCGGGGGTCACTACGCAAGCAACTCAGCATGCATCGTGCCATTTGCACCAGTGACTCACTGGGACTTCCTGCCTCCATCTCCACTGCATACTGCCACGGTGTGTCTGGGTCATCTGTCTCGCCTCTCTCGTAATAACCCTCCAGCTCCTCTGGCTGCTCCTGCTCCTCCCCTCCTGTCCAATGACCAGAAAAACCGGCCATCTCATCCACCGTAAACTGTGCTCTGCTCTGCCCCTCATCATCCTCCTCCAGTTCATCCCCCACAGGACTCATGTAGCCTTCTGATGAAGACGCAACGTCTCCATTGCCGTGACCAGCCATGTTTTCAATCATTTTTTGGAGTAAATGTAGGAGTGGTATTACCTCGTTCATGGCGTAATTCGAGCGACTAACAAAAAATGTGGCTTCCTCAAAGGGCCTCAGCAAACGCCAGGTGTCACGTATGAGCTGCCACTCGTTCACATTGAAGTTACATAGGGGAGTACTCCTATCTGCTTGTATCATCAAAAAATCCATGATGGCTTTTCTTTGTTCGTATAGTCTGTCCAACATATGGAGGGTGGAATTCCAACGTGTGGCAACGTCACAAATGAGACCATGTTGTGGGATACTGTTCTGACGCTGCAGCTCAAGCAAAGTGTGCTTGGCGGTGTACGAGTGGCTGAAGTGCATGCACAGTTTCCTTGCCATTGTCAGGACGTCTTGCAAATGGGGTGAAGACTTGATGAACTTCTTGACAACCAGATTCAACATGTGTGCCATGCAGGACGAATGGTTCACACTTCCTTGTTGCAGCGCGGCCACGATCTTCTTCCCATTGTCGGTCACCATGGTTCCCATTTCTAGATTTTGTGGAGTAAGCCATACTCAGATTTCTTCCCCAATGAACTTCAGCAGTTCCTCCCCTGTGTGACTCTGTTCACCAAGGCAAACCATGTGAAGGACGGCTTGACACCGCTGTGCCCTACACATGTGGTATGATGAAGGGCCACCGAGATTTGGACGTGCAGTGGAGGCCGATGACACGGGGGAGGAGGAGTCGCACACTGTGAAAGGATCAACTGCCTGGGAGCGAGAGCGTGGAGGAGGAAGCGGTGTGACCTGTCCAAGTTGCTGTTGTGGCTGTGCAGGAACAACATTTACCCAGTGGGCCGTAAAAGACATGTATTGTCCCTGCCCGTAGTTACAGCTCCACACGTTGGCGCTGCCGTGCACTTTTGGACACACCGACAGGCTCAAGGACTGGCCCACCTTCTCTTGTACAAACTTATGCAGGGCTGGTACTGCCTTCTTCGCAAAGAAATGACGGCTTGGGACTCTCCGTATCGGCTCGGCACAAGCCATCAATTCCCTGAAGGCTGCAGAGTCCACCAGTTGGAAAGGGAGGGACTGCAACACCATCAACTTGGACAGGAGCACATTCAACTTCTGCGCTGTTGGATGAGTTGGCGCATACTGTTGTTTCTTGGACATGGCTTCGCCGATCGATTGTTGGCGGAATGGCTGACTACGAGCGGAGGAAGCAGGAGCGACAGAAGGAGGGTTTGACACAATGCTCCCTTCGGCTGAGGTGGTGAAGCCTTGGCTGGATGACGGAGGGAGCGGATGGCCACTGGGTGATGCGGCAGGCTGGACCACTACATCAGAGCCACGGTTATCCCAGGCCGCTTTATGGTGGTGAATCATGTGTTGACGCAGGGCCGTGGTGCCGAGATTGGGACCCTGGCCACGCTTAACTTTCTGCCAACAGATTTTGCATGTGACTATGCTAAGGTCCTCCGGATTCTTTATGAAGAACAACCACACCGCAGAGTAGCTGATTTTCCCACCCGCAGTCCGCACTATTTCACTGCTATTGGCGCCGTGTCCAGGAACCCCTGTTCCACTACCTCCCTGAATGGTAGCTTGCCGCGAAGCAGGTGGTCTCCCCCTGGCACGTTTGGCTCCTGAATTTCCACTACTGCCACCACCACGCTGATTGCCAACCGTGCTACCGCCTTGCTGCCTCATAGACAAAGAGCAAATCTCTTCTCCTGATGATGATGAAGCCCCGGCTTCTGCACCCGGCTCCCAATTGCGATCGGCTTCATCATCATCAAAAGATGTGTGCACGTCACTGATGTCCTTCTCGTGTTCCACATCAGTGTCTGCCTCAGGACCCTGAACAATTGAAACACTGCCTCCCACGTCACTCTCCGCATCACTACTTGCCTACCTTGCGGAGCAAGCGACACATGTCTCCTCACATTCTTGGCTGCCCATTAGATGCTGACTGTCCTCTATTACATCGTCCTCACTAAATAGTGGAGCTGAACCCAAAGCATGAGATACTTCTTTGTGAGAGGGAACAGCATAAAACAAAGGCAATGGGATTACGGGGACTGCTCCCGGGCCATGCCAACTGAGGGTTGTGTCTGAGGAACCCGACTCTTGACTGGGGTTGTCACATGTCGCTTGTGATGATTGGGATGAGTGTCCAAACCAATTGACAAGGAGAGATGGGTCGACGACACAACCGCTGGGTGTTAACGGGAGCTCAGGCCTATTGCTGCGACTCCTGCTGCCACTCGCCCCAAGTCTGCTGCCAACTCTGCCTGACGTATGTAGGCCTCTGCCCCTTCTCTGTGCACGTCCTGTCACTTCCCTGCCTGACATACTTAGTGCGTTTATGAGGGTATAGAACAGCAGCAGGCGATTACTTACGGCTGTTCTTTCAAAGTATATAGGCCCTAGACAGAATATCAGTTACTAAATAGTACAATCCTTTGTTGTATGTATGCCCTTTGCAATGATGAGCACACTGTTGAGCGTATTTATACGCAGAAAAAAACTCTTTTTTTTGTTGTTTACACCAGCCAGTGTATACAAATGTGTGGAATAGCACTGAATTTAGCACCGAGACAGAAATACAGGTACTAAATAGTACACTACTTGGTTGTATGTATGCCCTTTGCAATGATGAGCGCACTGTTAAGCGTATTTTTTTCTTTAATACACCGGCAGGTGTATAACGTGTGGTATAACACTGAATTTAGCACAGAGACAGAAAAAAAGGTGGTATATGGTACGCTATTTGCTTGTATGTGTGCCCTTTGCAATGATAAGGCCACTGTTAAGCATATTATTACGCAGGAAAACCTTTTTTTCTTTAATACACCGGCAGGTATATATCGTGTGGTATAACACTGAACTAAGCACAGAGACCGAGTAACAGGTGAAAAATTGTAAAAAAGGCACTAAAGTCCACACTAATATGACTTATTTCTGAACAGCAGCAGGACCCAACAGTGCAGCACCACAAAAATAAAATCCAGGGATTAAACCCTAAATTGCACTCTGTCACACAATTCTGAGCAGCAGAAGATTTGTGGAGCAAATAAAATTAAACTCAATTGGGCTGAAAAATGAGGAGATGAGATGGTGGATAAAGTTCAGGGAGCTTGGAGATCTCTATGAGGCAGCTGACAGCTATCTGCCCCTCTCTGCTGCAATGCTCAATAACGTGAATAGGAGGTTTAGCAATCAATGATCCTTCTCAGAGTAACAGCACAGCACTCTGCACTCCTGCCTTTCCCTAATGCTGATGTGACTAGCAGTTGCAGTGTAACGCTGTGGTATGAGCTATTCACACACACACAGTCCCGTCCTCTCCATCTGAGTGCATAGATGAAATGAAGAGAGGCAAGATGGCCGCCAATTATATAGGGGCTGTGACATCACAGGGGTCAGTGAACACTGATAGGCTGCATCTCACATGTGATTCAGGGTCAGCCCGCCTACCTTCATTCCCGCCGCTGTTTCCCGCCCTCCCATAATCCCCTGCCCCATGTACTCACATGTGGATCCGCCATCTTATGTCTCCAATAGCCTGGAACGCTGTAAAATGGAGTTTAATGAAGCGATTCGTGCGATAGAATCGCGGCGATATTTGTATTCGTTGCAAATCGAAATTTTCATGAAATTCGTAACGAATTCAGGTTCGTCAACTTCAATTCGCTCATCTCTAAACATAGTAGGTGAAATGAAGATTAAACAGTGTGTTCAATGTATTCATTGAATCCCATGGGGGTCAAAGTTTTCATTTTAAATATCCAGTAATTTTACCTCCTGCATAGCTGCATGTACCTTCTGTTTGTGGATGCAGGAATCTCTTCTATCGGGGTCACTGTAAAGCCTGTAAATCTGCAGTTATGGTGGGAGGCTGCATGCCTCGATATGCTGTGCAGTTGGTATCCGTTCTTCACATTGGAGCGGTGTTTGTTCATTCGGCTGCTCAGCATTTGTGTTGTCCTTCCGATGTATTGGATGCCACACGGGCATTCGAGGAGGTAGACTATGAATGAGGATTTGCATGACATGCAGCTCCTTATTTTGTAGGTATCCCCTGTATTCTTTGATGTTATTTCTTTACATCGGTTTTTGATGTTGGCACAGCATTTGCAGTTTGTGCCGCAGCATTTGTAGACTCCACTATTTTGTCTTCACCTGTTAGGGGGTGTTTTTTGCTAATGGTTTTGAGCTTGCTGGGGGCCACAATATTCTTCAGTGACCTGGTTTTCCGGAAGATAATTTGTGGTTAACTGTTATTACATCTTTCAAGAAGGGATCCATGAGTAGAAACTTCCAGTGTTCCTCTAGGATTTTCTTGATATTTTTGTGGTCAGTAGAGAAAGTGGTGAGAAAGTTGCATGAAAAACAGTTTGTCTCTCCAGTTACTTTCTGGTCAGTTGTTTTTGGTTGTAGGCAGGTGTCTTGAGATAAGGTACCAGCTTTCTTTTTGCTGTTTGTTGTGAGTGATTTGGGATATCCTTTAGCTTTGAACCTTGTGTCCAAAATCTTGCTCTGTATTTGGAAGTCTTTTGTGGAGGTACAGTTCCGACGGATCCTCTTATACTGTCCATAAGGGATGTTTTGTGTCCATTTTTCTAGATGACAACTGGTGTAGTCCAGGTAACTGTTTCCATCCACACTTTTAAAGAATGTTTTGGTGGTGATTTTGCCTTTATTGTGTGATACTATTACGTCCAGGAATTCTGCATCATTTTTAAAGTGGGTGGATGTGAAATTTGCATTCCAAGTGTTATTGTTAAGGGAGGTGATGAATTGATTCAGGAGATCTAATGTCCCATCCCATACCATATAAATATCGTCAATGTATCTTTTGTAGGTGATACAATGATGGTATAGGGGATCACGATATAGTAGTTGCTCTTCAAAAGCACCCATAAATAAATTTGCGAAACTGGTAGCGAAACGCGTCCCCATCGCTGTGCCAAAATGTTGCCTCAATATGCGGCCATTGAACTGGAAGTATTTATGTTTGAGCATGATGACTATGCTGCCGCCCTTATCTGCATATTTGATGATGATAGATTCATCTGAAGACAGCGTTTTGATGGCTTTATTCTGGTGTGTATTCAGATTCTGGACATAGCTATTTTTTGTATTTTTATCTAGGTCCTCAAAATCTTTAGATACTCCAGCCATGAATGTTTCAATGAAATTTCCGTGGTGGTGGGTGGGGTAGAAGGTAGACTTCGGTTTCAGCCCGGTGTTGATTGGCGGGGGTTCAAGTGTAGTTAGGTATACATCCTTGTGATGATCTGAGGATGCTGATGTAGTTCCTTCATTTGGTACTGATTTGGACAGGTTAAAATGCCTTTTGAGGGTTAATTTGCGGAGAAATGCATTTAGGTCTAGGAAGAGGTCAAAGTCATTTGACCGGCTAGATGGGCAAAAAGATAAGCCTTTGGATAGCACACTGAGTTCTATTGGTTTAAGAGCTCTTTTGTAGAGATTGAAGATTTTTATGGTTTGGGTGGTAAGTTCTGAGTTCCCTAGTAGCGAGGTAATCGGGGGAGTAGTTATTGGTGGGATAGTTTTTCCTTTTAGTGTCCTCCTCTTCTTCCTTCTTCCCGGGAAGGTAGGCTGACGCGAAGCAGGTGGTCTACCCCCGGCACATTTGGCTCCAGACTTTCCACTTCTACCACCATGCTGACTGCCAACCATTCTACCACCTTGCTGGCTCAGCTGCTGCCTCACTGAAAACCGAACCACCCATTACGGAAAAACCTGAAACCAAGTCTGGTACATGGTTATTTGAGATGAGCGAACTTTTCAAAAATTCAATTCGGCCGATTCGCCTAATTTTCCGAAAAAGTTTGTTTCGATCCAAATTTTTTCGCGGCTAATCTATATAGAAAAAGGCTATTTCTAGCCTACATACAGCCTCTATAGGGGTATAGAACACTTTGCTGTGTTCTAAAACGCATATGGAGTGTGCTGGGGTAGTGAAATAACACTGTTATTCAGAATAACATGCAGATAACGGCATCGCTTTTAGAATCACTGCCGCACAGCAGCACAATGACAGAGCCTGGTGGTGGCATCAGTGTGAGGAGACCATATAGTGACTGAATGACATAGCGTGGAGGTGTTGGCAGCATGAGGAGACCATATAGTGGCTGAATGGCACAGCGTGGAGGTGTTGGCAGCATGAGGACACCATATAGTGGCAGCATGACACAGCTTGGATGAGGCTGAAGCATGAGGACACCATATAGTGGCTGACTGACACAGCATGGAGGTGTTGGCAGCATGAGGAGACCATATAGTGGATGAATGGCACAGCCTGGAGTTGCCAGCAGCATGAGTAGGCACTAGGCCTTCACAATCCCTAAGATTAAAAGATGAAACCAAAGATTTAGGATAGCGGGTGCTACCTATGAGAAAATTTGAAATTACCAGACCCAGGCCCCACAGCGGCATCAGTAAACCATATATTGCCTGAATGACACAGCCTGGAGTTGGCTGATGCACGAGTACACACCAGGGCTTCACAATCCCCTCCAAAAAAACAACACAATTTTAGAAATTTTTGAAAAGATTTTGGATAGCGGGTGCTACCTATGAGAAAATGTTAAATTCCCAGTCTCAGGCCCCACAGCGGCATCAAAACCCATATATTGCCTGAATGACACAGGCTGGAGTTAGCTGATGCATGAGTACACACCAAAACTTCAAAAACTTCACAATCCCTAAATAAAAAGACAAACATTTTTGGCGAAAAATGTTAACGAAAATTTAGGACCGCGAGTGCTCTCTATATGTTACCAGAATGACGCAGCCTGCAGTTGGCTGCAGCATGAGGAGACCATTGAAATGTGTGATTTTTTTAATCTGAAATTTAAATCAAAATTTTTGTCCCGGACCCCGCCGTATGGGTACAAAGGACCTAATCTTACAAGCACCCACAGGGCTCATGTGGCCGTAAAATGTAGGCGCAACGTCTCCATAGCCCTGACCGGCCATTTTTGGTTTTTGTACCTTTGTTTAAGAACAAGCGCATATCCAAGAGTCCAGGAGACTCTATAATGCAGGATGGTGGACCACCAAAAGACATTCTTCTATAAAATATTTTTTTATGAAGTAAAGAAGCAGAGTTCATCCCTCTGCATATTTTTTTTGGAAAATTTTACTTTAAAAATCACACGCAACAAGCGTTCAATGGTGTAATGGTTATTATTGTAGAAAATTCAAGTTTATTACTGTGATAATTATCAGAAAATTTAAAAAAAACACTACCCAAGAGGGCTTAATAACCCCATACATTGCACCATAAATGTTGAAATTTTAATTAACCCCTTAAGGACCGGAGGTTTTTCCGTTTTTGCATTTTCGTTTTTTGCTCCTTGCCTTTAAAAAATCATAACTCTTTCAAATTTACACCTAAAAATCCATATGATGGCTTATTTTTTGCGCCACCAATTCTACTTTGTAATGACGTCAGTCATTTTGCCCAAAAATCTATGGTGAAGCGGGAAAAAAAATCATTGTGCGACAAAATTGAAAAAAAAAACGCTGTTTTGTAACTTTTGGGGGCTTCCGTTTCTACGTAGTACATTTTTCGGTAAAAATGACACCTGATATGTATTCTGTAGGTCCATACGATTAAAATTATACCCTACTTATATAGGTTTGATTTTGTCGGACTTCTGGAAAAAATCATAACTACATGCAGGAAAATTAATACGTTTAAAATTGTCATCTTCTGACCCCTATAACTTTTTTATTTTTCCGTGTATGGGGCGGTATGAGGGCTCATTTTTTGCGCCGTGATCTGAAGTTTTTAACGGTACCATTTTTGCATTGATAGGACTTATTGATCACTTTTTATTCATTTTTAAATGATATAAAAAGTGACCAAAAATGCACTATTTTGGACTTTGGAATTTTTTTGCGCGCACGCCATTGACCGAGCGGTTTAATTAATGATATATTTTTATAATTCGGACATTTCCGCACGCGGTGATACCACATATGTTTATTTTTATTTTTATTTACACTGTGTTTTTTTTTTTATTGGAAAAGGGGGGTGATTCAAACTTTTAATAGGGGAGGAGTTAAATGATCTTTATTCACTTTTTTTTTGCACTTTTTTTTTGCAGTGTTATAGGTCCCATAGGGACCTATAACACTGCACACACTGATCTTCTATGTTGATCACTGGTTTCTCATAAGAAACCAGTGATCAACGATTCTGCCGGATGACTGCTCATGCCTGGATCTCAGGCACTGAGCAGTCATTCGGCGATCGGACAGCGAGGAGGCAGGTAGGGGCCCTCCCGCTGTCCTGTAAGCTGTTCGGGATGCCGCGATTTCACCGCGGCTATCCCGAACAGCCCACTGAGCTAGCCGGGATGCTTTCGGTTTCACTTTAGACGCGGCGTTCAACTTTGAACGCCGCGTCTAAAGGGTTAATAGCGCGCGGCACAGCGATCAATGCCGCGCGCTATTAGCCACGGGTCCCGGCCGTTGTTAGAGGCCGGGCCCGACCCGCTATGACGCGGGGCCACGCCGTGGCCCCGCGTTATAGATCGGGAGTGGACACATGACGTTCCAGTACGTCATGTGTCCTTAAGGGGTTAAGCATGTATGTATGTATTTCAAAAATCCTAAAATTAAAGGCCCAAGCCAAGAAGCATCATGAAGTCAAGTAGTTCCTGAAAGACACAGGAGCAGTCAGGAGTAGGCATCAGCAAGAGGCTTTAATAACCCCTTACATTGCACGATCACTCACGAGATCGAGCAATAACAGGTGTGTTATACCCTCAGATGTCCAGGGCTGCACGCGCGCTACACTGAACGGACCAGCGTGTGTCTATCTTTCACCGACAGGTGCGGGTAACCCGCTGAACAGGTGCGGGTAACCCGTTTGCGATAGCGATCAGGGATTTCAATTATTTTCCTGCAAAGAAGAATCACAACTAAGTGCGGGTCATAAGCTTGGGTTCATTAAGTCCCTGCCCTTTGTACACACCGCATGTCTCTACTGCCGATTGGATGGTTTAGTGAGGTCCTCGGATCGGCCCGGGGGGGGGGGGGAGTTGCAGAAGAAGGCCCTGGCAGAGCACCGAGAATTTAAAGATCATTGTTGAAATTTGCATTAAGCATGTATTAACTACTGCTAAACTTCCAAAAATTGAAGGCCCAAGGCCTGAGGCATCAGGGAGGCAAATATTTCCTGAAAGACACAGAATGAGTCAGGAGTAGAGATGAGCGAACTTACAGTAAATTTGATTCGTCACGAACTTCTTGGCTCGGCAGTTGATGACTTATCCTGCATAAATTAGTTCAGCTTTCCGATGCTCCCGTGGACTGGAAAAGGTGGATACAGTCCTAGGAAAGAGTCTCCTAGGACCGTATCCACCTTTTCCAGCCCACCATCTCTAGTGAGGAGCAGTCATTCGCAGTACCCAAGAGGGTTTCATAACCAACCCCTTAAATTTAAAGATCAATGTTGAAATTTGCATTAAGCATGTATTTAGCTACTGCTAAACCTCCAAAAATTGAAGGCCTGAGGCATCAGGGAGGCAAGTAGTTCCTAAAAGACACATGATGAGTCAGGTGCAGGCATTCATACTACCTAAGAGGTTTTCATAAGCCCTTACATTTAACCCCTTAACGACGCAGGACGTATATTTACGTCCTGCGCCGGCTCCCGCGATATGAAGCGGGATCGCGCCGCGATCCTGCATCATATCGCTTCGGTCCCGGCGCTCATCAACGGCCGGGACCCGCGGCTAATACCACACATCGCCGATCACGGCGATGTGCGGTATTAACCCTTTAGAAGCGGCGGTCAAAGCTGACCGCCGCTTCTAAAGTGAAACTGAAAGTATCCCGTACTGTTCGGGACCGCCGCGGTGAAATCGCTGCGTCCCGAACAGCTGATCGGACACCAGGAGGGCCCTTACCTGCCTCCTCGGTGTCCGATTAACGAATGACTGCTCCATGCCTGAGATCCAGGCAGGAGCAGTCAAGCGCCGATAATGCTGATCACAGGCGTGTTAATACACGCCAGTGATCAGCATAGGAGATCAGCGTGCGCAGTGTTATAGGTCCCTATGGGACCTTTAACACTGCAAAAAAAAAAGTGTTAATAAAGGTCATTTAACCCCTTCCCTAATAAAAGTTTGTTTTATTTTTTTTATGGGAAAAGGGGGGTGATTCAGTGTAAAAAAATAAATAAATAAACATATGTGGTATCGCCGCGTGCGTAAATGTCCGAACTATAAAAATATATCATTAATTAAACCGCACGGTCAATGGCGTATGCGCAAAAAAATTCCAAAGTACTAAAAAGCGTATTTTGGTCATTTTTTATACCATTAAAGAAATGAATAAAAAGTGATCAAAAAGTCCGATCAAAACAAACATACCGATAAAATCTTCAGATCATGGCGCAAAAAATGAGTCCTCATACCGCCCTGTACGTGGAAAAATAAAAAAGTTATAGGGGTCAGAAGATGACATTTTTTAACGTATACATTTTCCTGCATGTAGTTCTGATTTTTTCCAGAAGTGCGACAAAATCCAACCTATATAAGTAGGGGATCATTTTAACCGTATGGACCTACAGAATAATGTTAAGGTGTAATTTTTACCGAAATATGCACTGCGTAGAAACGTAAGCCCCCAAAAGCTACAAAATGGCGTTTTTTTTTCCGATTTTGTCGCACAATGATTTTTTTTCCGTTTCGCCGTGCATTTTTGGGTAAAATGACTAAGGTCACTGCAAAGTAGAATTGGCGACGCAAAAAATAAGCCATATTATGGATTTTTAGGTGGAAAATTGAAAGGGTTATGATTTTTAAAAGGTAAGGAGGAAAAAACGAAAGTGCAAAAACGGAAAAACCCTGAGTCCTTAAGGGGTTAAAGATCAATGTTGACATTTGCATTAAGCATATATTTAGCTACTGCTAAACATCCAAAAATTAAAGGCCCAAGGCAAGAAGCATCAGTGAGGGAAGTAGTTCCTGAAAGACACAGGATGAGCCAGGAGCAGGCAGTCGCAGTACCAAAGAGGGTTTCATAACCGTAATTGATAACCCAAGAGGGTTTCATAACCAACCATAATTGGGAAATGTTGGTGTAGCAGCTTGGTCAATCTACTCTGAGGCATCTGGCATTGGTGGCTGGAAATCCTGGCTGATCCATCCCTGATTCATCTTCACAAACGTCAATCTCTCCACATTTTTAGTGGACAGACGAGTTCGCCTTGGGGTGACTATGGCCCCGGCCGCACTAAACACCCGCTCTGATGGCACACTACTGGCCGGGCAGGACAGCTTTTCCAGGGCAAACTCTGCTAGTTGCGGCCATAAATCAAGTTTGGCTGCCCAGAAGTCCAGCGGATCTTCAATGGTTGTTGGCATGGTCATGTCAAGGTATGCCACCACCTGCTGGTTCAGGTCCTGCTCCATGTCTACCTGCTGCTGATGAGTTGCTTCACTATGCGGGTGAAGAAAGCTACTCATCAGCGACTGTAGACTCAGGCTGCTGCTGATTGAGCTGGTACTGCTCCTGCCACTCCTCCCCTCCCCAGCAGCCATGGCAGTGGAAGGTGAGCGCAGAGGGACCCCCGAGTCAGACCTGGGAGTGGATGGACCATGTGGCCGATAGGCATCAGCCAACTGACTACGTAGAATCTCTCTGTAGTAGTGTCAGTTTGTCCTCCCTCTCAGTGGGTGTAAAAAAGGCCCCCAATTTGGGAAAGTAGCGAAGGTCTTATAAGGTGGAGATCCAGAAGTCATCCCGCTGACGAATTTTGACAATTTGGGGGTCACTACGCAAGTAGTGTTGCTCGCGAATATTCGCAATGCAAATTTTATTCGTGAATATCACATATTCACGAATATTCGCGAATATAGCACTATATATTCGTAATTACGAATATTCATTTTTTTTTGTTTTTTTTCACAGTACACATCACAGTGATCATCTCTCTCTGCTTCCAGCTTGTGTGGTATAAAGAAGGCTCTAATACTACTGTGTGAGACTGGCGTGCAAATTTTCGCATATGCGAAAATTAGCATATGCTAATTTTCGCATATGCTAATTTTTTATATGCTAGTTTAACCCCTTAAGGACCAGGCCATTTTACACCTTAAGGACCGGAGCGTTTTTTGCAATTCTGACCACTGTCACTTTAAACATTAATAACTCTGGAATGCTTTTAGTTATCATTCTGATTCCGAGATTTTTTCGTGACATATTCTACTTTAACTTAGTGGTAAAATTTTATGGTAACTTGCATCCTTTCTTGGTGAAAAATCCCAAAATTTGATGAAAAAAATGAAAATTTTGCATTTTTCTAACTTTGAAGCTCTCTGCTTGTAAGGAAAATGGATATTCAAAATATATTTTTTTTGGGTTCACATATACAATATGTCTACTTTATGTTTGCATCTATGTTTGCATTTATGTTTGAGTTTTTACTTTTGGAAGACACCAGAGGGCTTCAAAGTTCAGCAGCAATTTTGAAATTTTTCACAAAATTTTCAAACTCACTATTTTTCAGGGACCAGTTCAGTTTTGAAGTGGATTTGAAGGGTCTTCATATTAGAAATACCCCATAAAAGACCCCATTATAAAAACTAAACCCCCCCCCAAAGTATTCAAAATGACATTCAGTAAGTGTATTAACCCTTTAGGTGTTTCACAGGAATAGCAGCAAAGTGAAGGAGAAAATTCAAAATGTTCATTTTTTGCACTCGCATGTTCTTGTAGACCCAATTTTTGAATTTTTGCAAGGGGTTAAAAGGAGAAAATTTTTACTTGTATTTGAAACCCAATTTCTCTCGAGTAAGCACATACCTCATATGTCTATGTTAATTGTTCGGCGGGCGCAGTAGAGGGCTCAGAAGGGAAGGAGAGACAAATGGTTTTTGGGGGGCATGCCGCATTTAGGAAGCCCCATACCATTTTGGAAACTATACCCCTCAGGGAACGTAACAAGGGGTAAAGTGAACCTTAATACCCTACAGGTGATTCACGACTTTTGCATATGTAAAAAAAATATATATATTTTTTACCTAAAATGCTTGGTTTCCCAAAATTTTTACATTTTTAAAAAGGGTAATAGCAGAAAATACCCCCCAAAATTTGAAGCCCAATTTCTCCTGATACAGAAAACACCTCGTATGGGGGTGAAAAGTGCTTTGCTGGCGCACTACAGGTCTCAGAAGAGAAGGAGTCACATTTGGCTTTTTGAAAGCAAATTTTGCTCTGGGGGTATGCCGCATTTAGGAAGCCCCTATGGTGCCAGAACAGCAAAAAAAAACACATGGCATACCATTTTGGAAACTAGACCCCTCGGGGAACGTAACAAGGGGTAACGTGAACCTTAATGCCCTACAGGTGTTTCACGACTTTTGCATATGTAAAAAAATATATTTTTTTTTACATAAAATGCTTGTTTTCCCAAAATGTTTACATTTTTAAAAAGGGTAATAGCGGAAAATACACCCCAAAATTTTGAGCCCAATTTCTCCCGATTCAGAAAACACCCCATATGGGGGTGAAAAGTGCTCTGCTGGCGCACTACAGGTCTCAGAAGAGAAGGAGTCACATTTGGCTTTTTGAAAGCAAATTTTGCTCTCGGGGCATGCCGCATTTAGGAAGCCCCTATGGTGCCAGGACAGCAAAAAAAAAAACACCTGGCATACCATTTTGGAAACTAGACCCCTCGGGGAACGTAACAAGGTGTAGTTTGAACCTTAATACCCTACAGGTGTTTCACGACTTTTGCATATGTAAAAAAATATATATATTTTTTACCTAAAATGCTTGTTTTCCCAAAATGTTTACATTTTTAAAAAGGGTAATAGCAGAAAATACCCCCCAAAATTTGTTAGGCAATTTCTCCCGAGTACGGCGATACCCCATATGTGGCCCTAAACTGTTGCCTTGAAATACGACAGGGCTCCAAAGTGAGAGCGCCATGCGCATTTGAGGCCTAAATTAGGGACTTGCATAGGGGTGGACATAGGGGTATTCTACGCCAGTGATTCCCAAACAGGGGGCCTCCAGCTGTTGTAAAACTCCCAGCATGCCTAGACAGTCAACGGCTATCTGGCAATACTGGGAGTAGTTGTTTTGCAACAGCTGGAGGATCCGTTTTGGAAACAGTGGCGTACCAGACGTTTTTCATTTTTATTGGGGAGGGGAGGGGGGTTGTATAGGGGTATGTGTATATGTAGTGTTTTTTACTTTTTATTTTATTTTGTGTTAGTGTAGTGTAGTGTTTTTAGGGTACAGTCACATGGGCGGGGGTTCACAGTAGTTTCTCGCTGGCAGTTTGAGCTGCGGCAGAAAATTTGACGCAGCTCAAACTTGCATCCGAATACTTACTGTAATCCTCCGCCCATGTGAGTGTACCCTGTACATTCACATTGGGGGGGGGGGGGGGGGGACATCCAGCTGTTGCAAAACTACAACTCCCAGCATGTACGGTCTATCAGTACATGCTGCGAGTTGTAGTTTTGCAACAGCTGGAGGCACACTGGTTGTGAAAAAAACGAGTTTGGTAACAAACTCAGTGTTTTGCAACCAGTGTGCCTTCAGCTGTTGCAAAAGCTACAACCCCCAGCATGTACGGACAGCGGAAGGGCCAGCTGGGTCTTGTAGTTATGCAACAGCTGGAGGCATACTACTTTGGCTGGGGATGCTGGGGATTGTAGTTATGCAACAGCTGGAGACACACTGGTTTGCTACTTAACTCAGTGTGCCTTCAGCTGTTGCAAAACTACGACTCTCAGCAGTCACCGACAGCCAACGGGCATGCTGGGAGTTGTAGTTATGCAACCACCAGATGCACCACTACAACTCCCAGCATGCACTTTAGCTGATTGTGCAAGCTGGGAGTTGTAGTTATACAACAGCTGAAGGCACACTTTTCCATAGAAAGAATGTGCCTCCAGCTGTTGCAAAACTACAAGTCCCAGCATGCCCATAAGGGAATGCTGGGAGTTGTCGTGGTCTGCCTCCTGCTGTTGCATAACTACAGCTCCCAGCATGCCCTTTTTGCATGCTGGGAGCTGTTGCTAAGCAACAGCAGGAGGCTGTCACTCACCTCCAACGATCCTCGCCGCACAGGTCAGTCCCTCGTCGTCGTCGCCGCCGCCGCTGCTCCCGGGGCCCCGATCCCAACAGGGACGCCGGGGATCGGGGTCCCCAGCACCCGGGGTGCACGTCCCGCACCCGCTCATGTCCTCCGGAAGAGGGGCGGAGCGGGTTGCGGGAGTGACACCCGCAGCAGGCGCCCTGATTGGTCGGCCGGTAATCCGGCCGACGAATCAGGGGGATCTCGAGGTGGCACCAGTGCCACCTAACCCCTGCTGGCTCTGGCTGTTTGGGGCCGTCTCTGACGGCCCCGATCAGCCAATAATTCCGGGTCACCGGGTCACTGGAGACCCGATTGACCCGGAATCCGCCGCAGATCGCTGGACTGAATTGTCCAGCGATCTGCGGCCATCGCCGACATGGGGGGTCATAATGACCCCCCTGGGCGATATGCCCCGATGCCTGCTGAACGATTTCAGCAGGCATCGGGCACCGACTCCGCTCCAGATGTTTGCGGGGGGCTGGTAAAACACATGACGTTCTCATACGTCATGTGTCCTTAAGGACTCGAAAATGGAGACGTATGAGAACGTCATGTGTCCTTAAGGGGTTAAGCATATATGTTAATTTCCGCATACGCTAATTTTCGCATATGCAAAAATAAAACGAGAATATTACGAATATGCGAATTAAGCGAATATATAATGAATATTCGTCCATATATTCGCGAATATTCGTGAATTCGAATATGGCCTATGCCGCTCAACACTATACGCAAGCAACTGAGCATGCATCGTGCCATTTGTGCCAGTGACTCAGAGGGACTCCCTGCCTCCATCTCCACTGCATACTGCCACGCCTCTGTCTTGCCTTCCTCATAATCCTCTGGCTGCTCCTGCTCCTCCTCTCTTGTACGATGACTAGAAACACCAGCCATCTCATCCAACGTAAACTGTGCCCCGCTCTGCCCCTCATCATCCTCCTCCTCCAGTTCAGCCCCCACAGGGCTCATGTAGCCTTGAGATGCAGGAGCAACGTCTCCATTGCCGTGACCAACCCTGGTTTCAATCATTTGTTGTAGGAAATGTAGGAGTGGAATTACATTGTTCATGGTGTAATCAAGGCAAATTATAAATAATGTGGCTTCCTCAAAGGGCCTCAGCAAACGGCAGGTGTCACGTATGAGCTGCCACTGGTTCACATTGAAGTTACATAGGGGAGTACTCCTATCTGCTTGGATCATCAAGAAATCGGTGATGGCTTTTCTTTGTCGTATAATCTGTCCAACATATGGAGGGTGGAATTCCAACGTGTGGCAATGTCACAAATAAGACTATGTTGTGGGATACCGTTCTGATGCTGCAGCTCAAGGAAGGTGTGCTTGGCGGTGTACGAGTGGCTGAAGTGCATGCACAGTTTCCTTGTCGTGCTGCCGTGCACTTTTGAACACACCGATAAGCTCAAGGACTGGCCCACCTTCTCTTGTACAAACTTATGCAGGGCTGGTACTGCCTTTTTCACAAAGAAATGACGGCTTGGGACTCTCCACCTCAGCTCGGCACAAGCCATCAATTCCCTGAAAGGTGCAGAATCCACCACTTGAAAAGGGAGGGACTGCAACACCAGCAACTTGGACAGGAGCACATTCAACTTCAGCGCCGTTGGATGAGTGGGCGCTTACTGTTGTCTCTTGGACATGGCTTCGCCGATCAATTGTTGGCGGAATGGCTGACTAAAAGCGGGAGAAGCATGAGCGACAGAAGGAGGGTTTGACACACAGCTCCCTTCGGCTGAGGTGGTGGAGCCTTGGCTGGATGAAGGAGGGAGCGGATGGCCACTGGGTGATGCAGCAGGCTGGACCACTACATCAGAGCCACGGTTATCCCAGGCCGCTTTATGGTGGCGAAGCATGTGTTGACGCAGGGCCGTGGTGCCGACATTGGGACCCTGGCCACGCTTCACCTTCTGCAGATCTTGCATGTGGCTACATGAACCTCCTACGGATGCATTATGAAAAACTTCCACACCGCCGAGTAGCTGATTTTCCCACCCGCAGTCCGCACTAATTGACTGGTACTGGTGCCGTCTCCAGGAACCCCTGTTCCACTACCTCCCGGAAAGGTAGACTGCCGCAAAGCAGGTAGTCTCCCCCGGGCACATTTGGCTTCTGAATTTCCACTACTGCCACCACGCTGACTGCCAACCGTGCTACTGCCTTGCAGCCTAAGTGCAACCTGCAACTCTCTTCTCCTGATGATGATGAAGCCCCTTCTACACCCGGCTCCCAATTGCGATCGGCTTCATCATCATCAACAGGTGTGTGCACGTCACTGATGTCCTCCTCAGGTTCCCCAACAGTGTCTGCTTCAGGACCCTGAACACTTGCAACACCGCCTAACACGTCACTCTCCGCATCACTACTTGGCTGCCTAGCGGAGCAAGCGGCGCATGTCTCCTCCCCTTCTTGGCTGTCCAGTAGCTGCTGACTGTCCTCTATTAGATCGTCCTCAGTAAATAGCGGAGCTGAACCCACAGTATAAGATACTTCTTTAGGAGAGGGAACAGCATAGGACAAAGGCAATGGGAGGACAGGGACTGCTCCCAGGCCATGTCAACTGAGGGTTGTGTCTGAGGAACCCACCGACTGCTGACTGGGGGTGTCAGATGTCACTTGTGATGATGTGGATGAACGTGTTAACCAATCGACGACAGCAGATGTGTTGCTGGTGGAGACACGACCGCTGGCTCATAACAGGAGCTCAGGCCCCTCGCTGCGACTCCTGCTGCCACTCGCCCCTAGTCTGCTGCCAACTCTAGTCTTTTATGCTTGACCACTGGCATATACGCTATTTATGAATTGTGCCCATCAACTACGGCTGGTTTACCTCTCATGAACTGCTAAAACCATCAGTGCATCCAGTCCGGTATCTTTCCGGTCCAGACATTGCAAAATATCTCTGGTGCAACGAACCCGGCTCCAGCAGCAGCTGACACACACCGGCAACACTAGGTGAGCTCCTCGTATCCAGCGCACTGTCCCCGTCTCCAACGAGCCAGCGGTGAGCACTTACCATCTCCAGCGCTTGCCAACGCCAGCGTCCTCCCGGCCTTCTGCGACCATCGGCGCCTGCCAGCACCATCAGCCAGAAGTGACCTCCACCGCTCCTACTTGGATCTTGCTGGATTACACCGTTACCTTCTGGGACCGTTGCACAGAAGACCCAGTTTACTGACACCATCTAGACACTGCGGTAACAACGCCTCCTACCCAGGTTGCCACTACAAGGATCGGTAACATAAATTTGAAAATGTTGCAGACTGTTTAAATATTACAAAAAGGATACATTTTATTCTGAGCATTCTAAGAGGGAAACAATTACTTAAGCACTTTCAGCTATATTTTGCTTTTCTTGTGCAGTCAATGTCTGCTTATTAGCGGACGAACACTAGCTGCACATCAGAAATTACATTTATGCCAGTGATATTGTCATAATCTATGCTATTTTAGTTTCATGCATAATTATTATTGAATGGTTGCTATTATTGTATATGTTCTTCTCACATGGGCCCTGTGAGAAGTAACTAATCATAGTTCATTTATATATCATTTTAATAAATTGTTTATATTATTATTATTGAAGCACGATCCAGAGAATCATTTATATAAATACCTATAATAATACTCACTCACTTAGAAGGTCCGGGCAATTTTTTATCACTGCTGCCAACTCTGCCTGAAGTATTTAGGCCTCTGCCACTCCTCTGTGCACGTCCTGGCACTTCTCTGCCTGACATATTTAGTGTGTTTATGAGGATATTACAATACGCTACACTACTCTTTAAACAGTATTTGTCTACAACAGCAGCAGGTGATTACTTACGGCTGTCCTTTCACAGTATGTAGGCCCTTGACAGCTTAACAGGTACTAAATGGTACAATACTTGGATGTACCTATGCGGTATGCACTGATGAGGGCAGTAATATGCCTAACTATACGCAGAAAAAAAATCTGTATTTTTGTAAAACACTGCCACTGCCTTCCACTGCCATGGCTGCTGGGGAGGGGAGGGGTGGCAGGAGCAGTACCAGCTCAATCAGCAGCAGCCTGAGTCTACAGTCGCTGATGAGTAGCTTTCTTCACCCGCATAGTAACGCAACTCATCAGCAGCAGGTGGACATGGAGCAGGACCTGAACCAGCAGGTGGTGGCATACCTTGACATGGCCATGCCAACAACCATTGAAGACCCGCTGGACTTCTGGGCAGCCAAACTTGATTTATGGCCGCAACTAGCAGAGTTTGCCCTGAAAAAGCTGTCCTGCCCGGCCAATAGTGTGCTATCAGAAAGGGTGTTTAGTGTGGCCGGGGCCATAGTCACCCCAAGGCGAACTAGTCTGTCCACTAAAAATGTGGAGAGACTGACGTTTGTCAAGATGAATCATGGATGGATCAGCCAGGATTTCCAGCCACCAATGCCAGATGCCTCAGAGTAGATTGACCATGCTGCTACACCAACATTTCCCAATTATGGTTGGTTATGAAACCCTCTTTGGTACTACCATTGCCTGCTCCTGGCTCCTCCTGTGTCTTTCAGGAACTACTTGCCTCACTGATGCTTCTGGCCTTGGGCCTTTAATTTTTGGATGTTTAGCAGTAGCTAAATACATGCTTAAAGGGGTACTCCGCCCCTAGACATTATATCCCCTATCCAAAGAATAGGGGATAAGATGTCAGATCACTGCGGTCCCGCTGCGGCACCCCGCTATCATTACAGCACAGTGTGAGTTCGCTCTGTGCGTAATGACGGGCGATACAGGGGACGGAGCAGCGTGACGTCATGGCTCCGCCCCTTGTGACATCACGGCCCGTCCCCTTAATGCAAGTCTATGGCAAGGGGCGTGATGACCGCCACGCCCCCTCCCATAGACTTGTATTGAAAGGGGCGGGCAGTGACATCACTAGGGGCGGGGCCGTGACGTAACGATGCTCTGGCCCCTGTATTGCCCGTCATTACGTGCAGAGCAAACTCGCTCTGTGCTGTAATGATAGCGCAGTGCTGCAGCGGGGATCCCGGGGATCCCCAGCAGCGGGACCCCCACGATCTGACATCTTATCCCCTATCCTTTGGATAGGGGATAAGATGTCTAGGGACGGAGTACCCCTTTAATGCAAATTTCAACATTGATCTTTAAATGTAAGGGGTTGGTTATGAAAACCTCTTGGGTACTGCGAATGACTGCTCCTGACTCATTCTGTGTCTTTCAGGAAATAATTGCCTCCCTGATGCCTCAGGCCTTGGGCCTTCAATTTTTGGATGTTTAGCAGTAGCTAAATACATGCTTAATGCAAATTTCAACATTGATCTTTAAATGTAAGGGGTTGGTTTTGAAACCCTCTTGGGTACTGCGAATGCCTGCTCCTGACTCATTCTGTGTCTTTCAGGAACTACTTGCCTCCCTGATGCCTCAGGCCCTGGGCCTTCAATTTTTGGAAGTTTAGCAGTAGTTAATACATGCTTAATGCAAATTTCAACAATGATCTTTAAATTCTCGGCGCTCTGCCAGGGCCTTCTCCTACCTGGGCCGTTCCGAGGACCTCACTAAACCATCCAATCGGTAGTAGAGACATGTAGTGTGTACAAAGGACAGGGACTTAATGAACCCGAGCTTATGACCGGCACTTAGTTGTGATTCTTCTTTCCTGGCAAATAATTGCAATCCCTGATCCCTATCATGAACGGGTTTCAGCGAGTTACCTGCACCTGTCAGCCCGTTGGTCCTGTGACAGTGTGCTACTCTGCCTCCACATCCTCCACTGTGTCTTAAGCCTCCACTGCCCGGACAAGTCTCAGTGGCCCTTCAGCATACCATGTGTGCAGGGCACGGCGGTGTCACGCTGTTCTTCAAATGGTTTACCTTGGAGAAAAGTGTTGGAAACAATGGCCAGTCAGGGCAATGGAGACGTTGCGCCTACATCTCACGGCCACATGAGCCCTGTGGGGGGCTTGTTGTATATGGTCCTTCGTACCCACACGCTGGGGTCCGGGACACTGAAAGTTTGTTTTATATTTCAAATCAAAAAATTATGGCGCTGCTGGGTCTGGGGATTTCAAATTTTCTCATAGGTAGCACCCGCTATCCAAAAGTCTTCTTCATAAATTTCTACAATTGTTGTGTTTTTTGGGGGGGATTGTGAAGTCCTGGTGTGTACTCATGCATCAGCCAACTCCAGGCTGTGTCGTTCAGGCAATATATAGGTAGCACCCGCTGTCCTAAATATTCTTCTAAATATTCTTTTTTTTTTATGGTTTTTTCTTTGGGATTCTGAAGCCCTGGTGTGTACTCAATGCTGCTTCCTGCTACACTCTGTCAGCCCATTGTTCCTGTGACAGTGTGCTACTCTGACTCCACATCCTCCACTGTGTGTTAAGCCTACACTGCTCGGGACAAGTCTCAGTGGCCCTTCAGCATACCATGTGTGCAGGTCACGGCGGTGTCACGCTGTTCTTCACATGGTTTTCCTTGGCGAAAAGTATTGGAAACAATGGCCGGTCAGGGCAATGGAGACGTTGCGCCTACATCTCACGGCCACATGAGCCCTGTGGGGGCTTGCTGGATTTGGTCTTTCGTACTCATACGCTGGGGTCCGGGACACTGAAAGTTTGTTTTAAATTTCAAATCAAAAAATGATGGCGCTGCTGGGTCTGGGGATTTCCAATTTTCTCATAGGTAGCACACGCTATCCAAAATCTTTTTCAAAAATGTCTAAAATTGTGTTTTTTGGGGGGGAATTGTGAAGCCCTGGTGTGTACTCATGCATCAGCCAACTCCAGGCTGTGTCATTCAGACATTATATGGTTTACTGATGCCGCTGTGGGGCCTGGGTATGGGAATTTCAATTTTTTTTCATAGGTAGCACCCGCTTTAAATTTCTTAATTCATCTTTTAATCTTAGGGATTGTGAAGGCCTAGTGCCTACTCATGCTGCTGGCAATTCCGGGCTGTGGCATCCATCCACTATAGGGTCTCCTCATGCTGCCAACACCTCCACGCTGTGTCATTCAGCCACTATATGTTCTCCTCATGCTTCAGCCTCATCCAAGCTGTGTCATTCAGTCACTATAAGGTCTCCTCATGCTGCCAACACCTCCATGCTGTGCCATTCAGCCACTATATGGTGTCCTCATGCTGCCTGATTAGACACACATGTATAGGGCGCAACTCCAGCTGACACGCCGGCAACAGGATTTTAGGTGAGTATACACATGAATGTTCTGACTCACGGTTTAGTAGAAAGTTTCTTTCAGGTTTATTCAAGTATATTCAGGTATTAGCAGCAAAGGTGGATACAAGCTCCGTTCTCCCTTCAGTCATGGCCCAACGTTTCAGGGGCAAGCCCCCTTAGTCATGCGCAATGACTGCCCGGAACATGAGCGATTAAATAGAAGTCAGACAGCTGAAAATATTAACCCTTTATAAAATTTGTCATTATGCGCATAAATATTTATCATTAGGGTACAACTGTAAACTACTATAAAAATACATTGAAATTGCAACATTCATTCATCCCTCTCGGTGTAAGTGTGTCCAGTTCTGTTATCCAGAATGTTTCTCGCTGTAGCAGACGTTTGCGGTTTAAATCTTCATTGGTCTGAATAGGGACCTGTTCTAACACCTGCCATCTAAGTTCAGAAATTTGGTGTTCTGCCTCTTTAAAATGTCGGGCTACGGTGGTTTCTCCATATTTAGTGGGTACGCTATCTGTTAGGTCTTGTACAGTTTTCTATAAAATTTTTCTGATAGCTGACTTATGTTCAGTAATCCTAGTTTTTACATTTCGAGAAGTTTGGCCAACATACCCTTTGCCGCACGGGCATTTTAATAAATAGACGACATTGTCAGAATTACAAGTAAAAAAGCTTTTGGTTTTAATTTTATTCCCTTTACTTGGATGGGTGACATAGTCCTCTTTAATTATATTATTACAATTCGAGCACGAGAGGCAAGGGTATGTGCCATACTTCTTGGCAGCCAAAAAAGTTTGTATATCTTTTTTCTTTTTACCGATATCACTTTTAATTAGGTGATCTCCAATAGATTTGCCTTTTTTATGTACATACATAGGTGCTGTATTAAACAGATGTCTGTATTCTTCATCATTTCTTAATAATCCCCAATATTTTTGGATCGTGTTTTTAACTATCTTACTCATTTTATCATATATGCCTACGTATAAAATCTGTTTCTTATCCTTCTCTTTTTTTAGTTGATCTAGTCCTCAGTTGTTCTCTTGTTAGTTGCCTTATTTTCTCTTTCTGGACTTTATGTTTATTATAACCTTTCACAATAAATTTACTTGCGATCTGCTCGCTAGTTTTTCATATTCTATGTCTGTACTTGTAATACGACAAGCTCTTATAAACTGACTTCGGGGTAGACTATTGAAGATATTAGGAGCATGGTAGCTATTTTTATGTAGCATATTATTCCGATCAGTCGGCTTTGTATAAAGTGTAGTGGAACAGCTAGTCCATGTTTTTGTCACCTCTACGTCTAAGAAATGTATCTAAGATTTATCATAAGTAAGTGTAAATTTAATGCTCTCATGAGCCTGATTTAATTGGCTGACAAAATCTAGCAATGATTCTTCTGTATCACGCCATAACATAAACACGTTGTCGACGTAGCGAACCCACGTCGACGACGGGTCCAACAATCCTGTGGAAAAAACATATTGATCTTCAAATTTAGACATGAATAAATAAGCTAGAGATGGGGCCACAGAGGACCCCATTGAAACTCCATGTTTTTGGAGATAAAACTCCGTATCAAATCTGAAATAATTTTTTGTAAGTGCCATTTCTAAAATTGTCATAAAAAAAGCTAGCATTCTATTATTTAGCATGGGATTATTTGCTAGAATTTCTCTTATACATTCAAATCCTTCCTCTTGGGGGATATTAGTGTATAAACTTTGTACTTCTAAAGTGCATAAATAGGTAACATCATGAAAATCAACTTTTTCCAAAGGTGACAAAAAATCTGTAGTGTCCAGTAAACATCTAGGTAGTTTTTTTTACTTCTTTCTGTAAGTAGCTATCCACAAGGATCGCAAGGGGCTGTAACAGGGACCCCGATCCAGATATGATCGGGCGCCCCGGGGGCCTCTTGCGGTCCTTGTGGACTTTAACCCCTTCCCGCTATTGGACGTATGCATACGTCCAGGCAAATTACACGTTCGCGCAAATGGACGTATGCATACGTCCAAGCGATCTCCTGCTCTGCCGCGGGCAGCGCAGGAGATCGCGGGTGGGACTCAGCTGTCAATCACAGCCGAAGTCCCACCGCAGCTGCCGGGGCCGCGATCGCGCCGGTCCCGGCAGCATTAACCCCATAAATGCCGTGATCAGTTCTGATCACGGCATCTATGGTGTTTGCAGGGGGAGCGCTATCCCCCTGCCCATCAACGGCGGCTCCGTGATAAAATAAGGGGGATCGGGGGTGTCCAAGACACCCTCGATCCCCCTTGAAGAGATAGGAGTGAGGTGGCAGGGTTGCCACCCCTCCTATCCCTGCTATTGATCGGCCGAGCAACTGACCAATAGCAGACTGGGGGCGGGGGGGTTAAAGTTCGGTTCCCCTCCGCTATGCCCACCCATTGGTGTCCGGGCACAGCGGGGGGAACCGTGTAGTAGCAGCGGCGGTCACTTACCCGGCGGCGGCTGTGATCACGGTGGCGGTGGAGGTGAGTATGACGCCGCTTGTCCGGGAGTCTGTTGCCTAGCAACATCTGCAGGGCGACAGTTTAGAGAGTGGTCTCTAAACTGTCGCCCTCCAGATGTTGCAAAACTACAACTCCCACCATGCCTTGACAGCTGTTTGCTGTGTTGGCATGCTGGGAGTTGTAGTTTTGCAAGATTTAGAGGGGTTCATGCTGGAGATCACTGACAGTGGTCTCTAAACTGTAGCCCTCCAGATATTACAAAACTACAACTCCCAGCATGCCCAGACAGCAGTTTGCTGTCTTAGCATGCTGAGATTTGTAGTTTTGCAACATCTGGAGGGCCACAGTTTAGAGACCACTGTCAGTGATCTCCAGCCTGAACCCATCTAAATCTTGCAAAACTACAACTCCCAGCATTCAGGAACAGCAAATGGCTGTCTCGACATGCTGGGAGTTGTACTTGCGTGCCTCCAGCTGTTGCATAACTACATCTCCCAGCATTCCCTTTGGCAATCAGTACATGCTGAGAGTTGTAGTTCTGCAACAGCTGGAGGCACACTGGTTGGGAAATACCGAGTTAGGTAATAGGTTCTATTACCTAATTCAGTATTTTCCAACCAGTGTGCCTCCAGCTGTTGCAAAACTACAACTCCCAGCATGCACGTTCTGTCAGTGCATGCTGGGAGTTGTAGTTTTGCCCCCCCCCCCCCCTAAAATGTGAATGTACAGGTTACATTCACACTGGCGGCGGATTACAGTGAGTTCCCTGCTTCAAGTTTGAGCTGCAGCAGCCGCAGTTCAAACTCCTAGCGGGAGACTCAGTGTAATCCGCCGTCAGTGTGAATGTAACCTAAAAACACTACACTAACATAAAATAAAGAGTAAAACACTACATATACACACGTACACTGCCCCCCCACCACCACCCCTTCCCCCCCAATAAAAATGAAAAATGTATCCTACAGCAGTGTTTCCAAAACGGAGCCTCCAGCTGTTGCAAAACAAAAACTCCCAGCATTTCCGGACAGCCATTGACTGTCCAAGCATGCTGGGAGTTTAGCAACAGCTGGAGGCACCCTGTTTGAGAATCATTGGTGTAGAATACCCCTATGTCCACCCCTATGCAAATCCCTAATTTAGGCCTCAAATGCGCATGGCGCTCTCACTTTGGAGCCCTGTCGTATTTCAAGGCAACAGTTTAGGGCCACATATGGGGTATCGCCGTACTCGGGAGAAATTGCCTTACAAATTTTGGGGGGCTTTTTCTCCTTTTACCCCTTATGAAAAGGTAAAGTTGGGGTCTACACCAGCATGTTAGTGTAAAAAAAAAACATTTTTGTACACTAACATACTGGTGTTGCCCCATACTTTAAAATTTCACAAGCGGTAAAAGAAAAAAAGCCTCCAAAATTTGTAACGCAATTTCTCCTGAGGACGTAGATACCCCATATGTGGGCGCAAAGTGTTCTGGGGACGCACAACAAGGCTCAGAAGGGAGAGTGCACCATGTAAATTTGAGGTCTAAATTGGTGATTTGCACAGGGGTGGCTGATTTTACAGCGGTTCTGACATAAGTGCAAAACAATAAATACCCACATGTGACCCCATTTTGGAAACTACACTTTGAAACAGGGGTCTGTGAAAATGAAAAATAAAATTTTTAATTTGCACAGCCCACTGCTCCAAAGATCCGTCAAATGCCAGTGGGGTGTAAATTCTCCCTGCACCCCTTATTACCTTCCGTGAGGGGTGTAGTTTTAAAAATGGGGTCACATGTGGGGGGTCCACTTTTCTGGCACCACGGGGGGGCTTTGGAAATGCACATGGCCAAATTCTCTCTCCAAAAGCTCAATGATGCTCCTTCTCTTCTGAGCATTGTAGTTCGCCCCCAGTGCACTTCACGTCCACTTATTGGGTATTTCCATACTCAGAAGAGATGGGGTTACAAATTTTGGGGGGTATTTTTTTTTTTTACATATGCAAAAGTCGTGAAACACCTGTGGGGTATTAAGGTTCACTTTACCCCTTGTTACGTTCCCCAAGGGGTCTAGTTTCCAAAATGGTATGCCATGTGTTTTTTTTTTTCTGTCCTGGCACCATAGGCGCTTCCTAAATGGGGCATGCCCCCAGAGTAAAATTTGCTTCCAAAAAGCCAAATGTGACTCCTCCTCTTCTGAGACCTGTAGTGCGCCAGCAGAGCACTTTTCATCCCCATATTGGGTGTTTTCTGAATCGGAAGAAATTGGGCTTCAAATTTTGGGGGGTATTTTCTGCTATTACCTTTTTTAAAAATGTAAAATTTTTGCTAAACCAAGCATTTTTGGAAAAAAAAAAATTTTTTTTTTTACATATGCAAAAGTCATGAAACACCTGTGGGGTATTAAGGTTCACTTTATCCCTTGTTACGTTCCTCAAGGAGTCTAGTTTCCAAAATGGTATGCCATGTGTTTTTTATTGCTGTCCTGGCACAATAGGGGCTTCCTAAATGTGACATGCCCCCCGAGCAAAATTTGCTCTCAAAAAGCCAAATATGACTCCTTCTCTTCTGAGCATTGTAGTTCGCCCGTAATGCACTTCAGGTCAACTTATGGGGTACCTCCATACTCAGAAGAGATGGGGTTACAAATTTTGGGGGTATTTTCTGCTATTAACCCTTGAAAAAATGTGAAATTTGGGGGGAAACACACATTTTAGTGAAAATTTTTTTTTTTTTTTTTACATATGCAAAAGTCATGAAACACCTGTGGGGTATTAAGGCTCACTTAATTCCTTGTTACGTTCCTCAAGGGGTCTAGTTTCCAAAATGGAATGCCATGTTTTTTTTTTGTTTTTTTTTGCTGTTTTGGCACCATAGGAGCTTCCTAAATGCAACATGCCCCCAAAAAACCATTTCAGAAAAACGTACTCTCCAAAATCCCCTTGTCGCTCCTTCCCTTCTGAGCCCTCTACTGCGCCCGCCGAACAATTTACATAGACATATGAGGTATGTGCTTACTCGAGAGAAATTGGGCTACAAGTATAAATTTTATCCTTTTACCCCTTGTAAAAATTCAAAAATTGGGTCTACAAGAACATGCAAGTGTAAAAAATGAAGATTTTGAATTTTCTCCTTCACTTTGCTGCTTTTCCTGTGAAACACCTAAAGGGTTAAAACACTTACTGAATGTCATTTTGAATAGTTTTGGGGGTGCAGTTTTTGTAATGGGGTCATTTATGGGGTATTTCTAATATGAAGACCCTTCAAATCCACCTCAAACCTGAACTGGTTCATGAAAAATAGCGAGTTTGAAAATTTTGTGAAAAATTTTAAAATTGCTGCTGAACTTTGAAGCCCTCTGGTGTCTTCCAAAAGTAAACACTTGTCAATTTTATGATGAAAATATAAAGTAGACATATTGTATATGTGAATCCAAAAAAAAAAAATTTTGGAATATTCTACAGCAATGCCTCTTCTACAGATAATTCAGACATGGACAACAAGAAAACGCAATGTATGAATACTCGTTCAGAACAAGAACCATCCCGTTTTTTAGGTCGCAGAAAAACTGCAAAAAAGAAAGATCCAATATCTACGGATACAGGAGAGACGACAGCGATAACATCCTCCCAATCAGAAAAAGAAGAAGACGACGAGTCAACAAAGAAAAAGAAACAAAAGAAGAAGTGAATAATTTAGTCATTAATATTTCTGATAGGACACTATCTCAAGAAGAACTGAGTTTACTAAATAAGGGACTAAATAACGTGCCGTTACATGAAAAGTCTAAATTCGAATTTAAAGTAGAATTTTATAAATTCTGCAGGAATATTCGAATGCAAATGTTCCTCTTCGATATAAATCGCTCATTAGGAAAAAAGTAGGTTGTGACGATGTTCCACTGTCGCTCAAAAAAAGTTCCTCTTATGATCCTCCTATTAACAATGATAGTTTAGAGGTATTCAAAAATACAGTAATTAAAGAAGTAGAAAATCAATGGCAGGATACTCCATATATTAAGTCTAATCTGAATAAAGCCGAATATTCGGCATTACAGTCGCTTAAAAATGACCCCTCCCTTGTAATAAAGAGAGCTGACAAGGGAGGTGCCATAGTCGTGATGAATAGGTCAGACTATATGATAGAAATTTATAATCAATTATTTGACGATAAGGTTTATGTTAAATTAAAAAAGGATCCTACATGCGAGTTTAAAAGTACAGTTGATGCTTATATTAGGCAGAATGTGGAAGATGGTGTCATTTCAGAAAAATTGGCCAGATCACTTATAGTGGACTATCCCAGAGTTCCAGTGTTGTACACTTTACTTAAAGTCCACAAGGACCACAAGAGGCCCCCGGGGCGCCCGATCGTATCTGGATCGGGGTCCCTGTTACAGCCCCTTGCGATCCTTGTGGATAGCTACTTACAGAAAGAAGTAAAAAAAACTACCTAGATGTTTACTGGACACTACAGATTTTTTGTCACCTTTGGAAAAAGTTGATTTTCATGATGTTACCTATTTATGCACTTTAGAAGTACAAAGTTTATACACTAATATCCCCCAAGAGGAAGGATTTGAATGTATAAGAGAAATTCTAGCAAATAATCCCATGCTAAATAATAGAATGCTAGCTTTTTTTATGACAATTTTAGAAATGGCACTTACAAAAAATTATTTCAGATTTGATACGGAGTTTTATCTCCAAAAACATGGAGTTTCAATGGGGTCCTCTGTGGCCCCATCTCTAGCTAATTTATTCATGTCTAAATTTGAAGATCAATATGTTTTTTCCACAGGATTGTTGGACCCGTCGTCGACGTGGGTTCGCTACGTCGACAACGTGTTTATGTTATGGCGTGATACAGAAGAATCATTGCTAGATTTTGTCAGCCAATTAAATCAGGCTCATGAGAGCATTAAATTTACACTTACTTATGATAAATCTTAGATACATTTCTTAGACGTAGAGGTGACAAAAACATGGACTAGCTGTTCCACTACACTTTATACAAAGCCGACTGATCGGAATAATATGCTACATAAAAATAGCTACCATGCTCCTAATATCTTCAATAGTCTACCCCGAAGTCAGTTTATAAGAGCTTGTCGTATTACAAGTACAGACATAGAATATGAAAAACTAGCGAGCAGATCGCAAGTAAATTTATTGTGAAAGGTTATAATAAACATAAAGTCCAGAAAGAGAAAATAAGGCAACTAACAAGAGAACAACTGAGGACTAGATCAACTAAAAAAAGAGAAGGATAAGAAACAGATTTTATATGTAGGCATATATGATAAAAGGAGTAAGATAGTTAAAAACACGATCCAAAAATATTGGGGATTATTAAGAAATGATGAAAAACACGGACATCTGTTTAATACAGCACCTATGTATGTACATAAAAAAGGCAAATCTATTGGAGATCACCTAATTAAAAGTGATATCGGTAAAAAGAAAAAAGATATACAAACTTTTTTGGCCGCCAAGAAGTATGGCACATACCCTTGCCTCTCGTGCTCGAATTGTAATAATATCATTAAAGGGGACTATGTCACCCCTCCAAGTAAAGGGAATAAAATTAAAACCAAAGGCTTTTTTACTTGTAATTCTGACAATGTCGTCTATTTATTAAAATGCCCGTGCGGCAAAGGGTATGTTGGCCAAACTTCTCGAAATGTAAAAACTAGGATTACTGAACATAAGTCAGCTATCAGAAAAATTTTATAGAAAACTGTACAAGACCTAACAGATAGCGTACCCACTAAATATGGAGAAACCACCGTAGCCCGACATTTTAAAGAGGCAGAACACCAAATTTCTGAACTTAGATGGCAGGTGTTAGAACAGGTCCCTATTCAGACCAATGAAGATTTAAACCGCAAACGTCTGCTACAGCGAGAAATGTTCTGGATAACAGAACTGGACACACTTACACCGAGAGGGATGAATGAATGTTGCAATTTCAATGTATTTTTATAGTAGTTTACAGTTGTACCCTAATGATAAATATTTATGCGCATAATGACGAATTTTATAAAGGGTTAATATGTTCAGCTGTCTGACTTCTATTTAATCGCTCATGTTCCGGGCAGTCATTGCGCATGACTAAGGGGGCTTGCCCCTGAAACGTTGGGCCATGACTGAAGGGAGCATGGAGCTTGTATCCACCTTTGCTGCTTGCATATCATGCTGCTAACCTGATGTCCTGCGAGACAATACCTGAATATACCTGAAAGAAACTTTCTACTAAACCGTGAGTCAGAACATTCATGTGTATACTCACCTAAAATCCTGTTGCCGGCGTGTCAGCTGGAGTTGCGCCCTATACATGTGTGTCTAATCAGGAACTATTGAACAGAGAAGCTGGAGCTCTGTCGTATAGGCGTTGTATATACGCTCTACACATTGAGATAACTCGGTTATTATCGTGTATACTAGGTCCTCATGCTGCCAACACCTCCATGCTGTGTCATTCAGTTACTATATGGTCTCCTCATGCTGCCAGCACCTCCACGCTGTGTCATTCAGCCACTATATGGTCTCCTCATGCTGCCAACACCTCCACGCTGTACCATTCATCCACTATATGGTCTCCTCATGCTGCCAACACCTCCACGCTGTGTCATTCAATCACTATATGGTCTCCTCATGCTGCCAACACCTCCACGCTGTGTCATTCAATCACTATATGGTCTCCTCATGCTGCCAACACCTCCACGCTATGTCATTCAGTCACTATATGGTCTCCTCATGCTGCCAACACCTCCACGCTGTGTCATTCAATCACTATATGGTCTCCTCATGCTGCCAACACCTCCACGCTATGTCATTCAGTCACTATATGGTCTCCTCATGCTGCCAACACCTCCACGCTGTGTCATTCAGCCACTATATGGTCTCCTCTTGCTGCCAACACCTCCACGCTGTGCCATTCAGTCACTATATGGTCTCCTCTTGCTGCCAACATGTCCACGCTATGTCATTCAGTCACTATATGGTCTCCTGACACTGATGCCACCACCAGGCTCTGTCATTGTGCTGCTGTGCGGCAGTGATTCTAAGAGCGATGACGGTAATCTGCATGTTATTCTGAATAACAGTATTATTTCACTACCCCAGCACACTCCATATGCGTTTTAGAACACAGCAAAGTGTTCTATACCCCTATAGAGGCTGTATGTAGGCTAGAAATAGCCTTTTTTAATATAGATTCACCAAAAAAAAATTTGCACCCAAACAAACTTTTTCGGAAAATTCGGCGAATCGGACGAATCAAATTTTTTAAAAGTTCGCTCATCTCTAATTGGGAGGACAAAAAGGTGTCTAAAAAAAGAATTGAACATATTCACAATATTAAAACTGAGTTTGAGAAACATTCCCTAGCTATGCAATTTAAAGTGACGCACAACAGTGATCTGTCAGAAATTTCTTTGTAGCTCTGAAACAGATCAAGAAAGATTGGAGAGGAGGGGAACATATCTGTAAGATGTCATGAGAGGAAAGCAAGATGATTTACGAGTTTGACACTTTGGCACCTTCAGGTCTGAACGCGGACTTAGAAATATTTGGCTTTTTAACATGAGATTATATATATATATATATATATATATATATATATATATATATATTTTTTTTTTTTTCTTAAGTTTATTTTTTAATTTATACATTTTATAACAAAGTCGCTATATTTATATATCTATGGGTTCCATCATCTAATCTTGTACTTACATTACATCTTGCACTTATATATGCATTATATTTATCAAATTTATATTTATATATTTATTGTCTAATCTTGCACTCATTTTTATGAATGCCTACTTATACTTTATGATAGGACATCTTATTTCTCCAAAAATATATCATACAGCTCTTTTACATCTACATTTCAATATTTACCATATATGCTATCATACTTTGTACCATATCTAGACCGTATAACACATTTACATGTTCACTCACTCGCAGTGCGTATCCCACAGCCCTTTCAGGATGGAACACTAACAGATTTACATTTGATATCTGCACTGTTGTATATCTATCTTGCGGCGGGCTCTGGTGAAGACCAGTGGCAACTTTAGACTCTGCTCCCCGATACAGTCTGAGTCGTCAGCCACACAGGTAGAGGATCCACATCCAGCTCCATTACAAACAGGAACAAAATGGTACAACACTTAGATGTACGTATGTGATATGCACTTATGAGGGGAGTACAATTCGCTCCACTACGCTTAAAACAGAATTTGTCTACAACACCAGCAGGTGTGTACTTTTGGCTGGGCTTTCACAATTTCTCACTCCCTTCCCTTTAAGTGCATCTAGGCTGGACTTAGCTTGAGGGGAATCACTGCTAAAAGCCTGCTGTAATCACAGGGGTGACTGGCTGCTGATAGGCTGCATCCTGCATGTGATTCAGGGTCATCCCACCTACCCTCGTTCCCACCTTCCCAGGATTGCTTGCCCCATGTCCTGACATGTGGATCCGCCATTTAAAATGCCTTGGAGCCTGGACCGCACTAAATGGAGTTTAATGAAGCGATTTGTGCGATCGAATCACAGCAATATTGACATTCATTGCCAATCGATTTTTTCCTAAAATTCGTAACTAATTTGGATTCGTCAGCTTCGATTCGCGCATCCCTAGTCATCATATAAATGTTTGACATATGTTAGACCATGTAACGTCCAAGTTTTCAGGTCAAGACCTGAACTGGAGGTTTGGATTAGTGACATTGGTTATTTCACCTGGAAAGCCCTTGAATGTAACTGGTTTCTTACTTGGATTATTTTTCTTAAAAAAGACATTGATATAAAAGCCTGCTCATGTCCACGTGCTCCCACCAGCCTCTCCTAATCAGGATCCTCTTCTTGTTCCAGCCCATAAGCAGCATTCAGCACATCATAGGTGAACCTGCTAAACTAAAGGACAACTTATAGTTATTTGTAAGGAAGATGGAGAAAATACAATTCTCTAACATATAAGTGAAGATCCATCATGTGACCTGTAGATATATCATGTGACCTGTGCTGGATCGGTTATTAGTTTCCTATAATAAGAGGAATATGGGCCGTATGTAGTAATATGTCTGATCTCATTCATCCCTTCATTTATCATGTGACCTGCGCTGGATTGGTTATTAGTTTCCTGTAATAAGAGGGATATCTGCCGTGTGTAGTAATATGTCTCATCACCTTCATCCCTTCATTTATCATGTGACCTGTAGATTTATCATGTGTCCTGTGCTGGATCGGTTATTAGTTTCCTATAATAAGAGGAATATGGGCCGTATGTAGTAATATGTCTGATCTCATTCATCCCTTCATTTATCATGTGACCTGCGCTGGATTGGTTATTAGTTTCCTGTAATAAGAGGGATATCTGCCGTGTGTAGTAATATGTCTCATCACCTTCATCCCTTCATTTATCATGTGACCTGTAGATTTATCATGTGTCCTGTGCTGGATCGGTTATTAGTTTCCTATAATAAGAGGAATATGGGCCGTATGTAGTAATATGTCTGATCTCATTCATCCCTTTATTTATCATGTGACCTGTGCTGGATCGGTTATTAGTTTCCTATAATAAGAGGAATATGGGCCGTATGTAGTAATATGTCTGATCTCATTCATCCCTTTATTTATCATGTGACCTGTGCTGGATCGGTTATTAGTTTCCTATAATAAGAGGAATATGGGCCGTATGTAGTAATATGTCTGATCTCATTCATCCCTTTATTTATCATGTGACCTGTGCTGGATCGGTTATTAGTTTCCTATAATAAGAGGGATATGGGCCGTATGTAGTAATATATCTGATCTCATTCATCCCTTTATTTATCATGTGACCTGTGCTGGATCGGTTATTAGTTTCCTATAATAAGAGGGATATGGGCCGTATGTAGTAATATGTCTGATCTCATTCATCCCTTTATTTATCATGTGACCTGTGCTGGATCGGTTATTAGTTTCCTATAATAAGAGGGATATGGGCCGTATGTAGTAATATGTCTGATCTCCTTTATCCCTTTTTTTATTATGTGACCTGCGCTGGATCGGTTATTAGTTTCCTGTAATAAGAGGGATATGGGCCGTATGTAGTAATATATCTGATCTCATTCATCCCTTTATTTATCATGTGACCTGCGCTGGATTGGTTATTAGTTTCCTGTAATAAGAGGGATATCTGCCGTGTGTAGTAATATATCTGATCTCATTCATCCCTTTATTCATCATGTTCAGCCATTTAACAATTTCTACATTTCATATTGTATTCAGTTTTTGTTTCTGATTAAATCTTTAATTATTTTACAATTTCTCTTATTTCCACAGACAGAACAAGCTGTGCGTACTGCCATTGCTGTTAATAATTGAAGATTTGCTCCCGGTTGTCCATCTAACACGGTAATCTGTTAGTAAACACTGAAATATTCCTCATTTTACATAAAGGAGAAGAGTAACTTATCATCTATACACAGGTGATATACTCTATGGGAGCGCTAAAGAGACCCAAGGGCTGTACTCAGTTATCTCCGCCACTCCCATAGAAATGAATGGAGTCCCCCCACCCCCACCCTGTGATAAGCTACTTATCTATCCTGTGAATAGGGGATAAGTTACTTTTCACTGTATAACTCCTTTAATGACAATACTAGTGCATGATGTTGTCTTCTAGTGAATCTACAAGAAAAAACATAATATTGAAATGCCTCTTCCCCTCCATTATACCATCCATTACAGTGGCCATGTTTT
Organism: Hyla sarda; assembly: GCF_029499605.1. Classification (NCBI taxonomy): domain Eukaryota; kingdom Metazoa; phylum Chordata; class Amphibia; order Anura; family Hylidae; genus Hyla; species Hyla sarda. The sequence goes on from NC_079195.1 coordinate 4,617,674, forward strand.
TTGCCACAAATATATAGAAAATAGGGCTCCCCAGGCTGTACTGCCCCCTGGTTGGGAGGATGTTATGTGATCGTACACAATAAAATAAGGCAGAGGCAGCAGAAGCAGCATTTAAACTGACATTTACTTGTACTGATTTACTAAGAGTGAAGTGTAATTTTCATAGATTTTTTTTTCACCATTATTTACAAATGTTTCCTAAAATTATATATCTTTTTTTATTTGCAACTGCTCTGAGATGTGAGGTTTTCCAGAGGTAAAATCCACCACATTTCATATGAAAACATTAGTAAATATGCTGGGATTTTATTTTAAAACTATTGTTCACTCCTCTTTTCTCTGCTGCCACACCCCCTTTTCAAGTTCTCTTCCCCCACCCCATTGTTTCAGTTTACATCTGTATAAAAAAGGAATGTCCAGCGCCAAGTGTGGTAAAACGACAGGTACTTTATTGTAGGATCAGCAGACACAAACTTGCATCAGGCAGGAGCTGACGCGTTTTGGACCGTTACAGGTCCTTAGTCATGGCATAACACACAGGATAAAATCCTAACTTTAAAAACTTTCTTAGGAATATGTCATGTATCATGTCATCACACTTAATAAAGACGTGGAAATCATGGAAATGGAACAATGGATGTGCATGTACACATGAATTCAGGCAGAAAAAACCCACACAAAAAATGTATGCAACTATACAGCAGCCCTACACAAAGTAATAAACAAAACAAACCAAAAAAAAAAGTAATGAAAAATGTATTTAAAAAAAAAGTTTTTTTTTATAAAAACAAATAATTTTATACATATATATATATATATATATATATATATATATATATATATATATATATACACATACATATATATATTGTGGCAGTGTAGCAAGGAAAGGGTGTATTTCCCTTGCTAACTCTAGAAAATGCTCCACCTGTGGCCTGATTAATGAGGTATCAGGAAGGGGAAGTGTGTTTAAAAGGAAAAGAAACAGAATAGTTGGGGCTCTCCCTGGGAAACAGCACCTCGCTGTAGGGGGAGACACACAGACCCTGTTGAGGAAGCACACAGCTGAAGGTGCCAGGCTTGCATGAAGAACCGTTGTCTGCGGGTTTATTGAGTGGAAACGTGTCCCGTGCAGGGCCGGATTAAGAGGATCATGGGCCTGGTGCTGAAGATTTTGATGGGCCTTTTTATCGAAATATATAAAATGAAAAAGCAACACAAAGCAATTTTGTTTAGCCTAAATAAAGCGCATCCGTCACATTATGCACATTAAATTACCAGGATAGATGAATATATGTTAGTGTCCAAAAGTTGCTGAGTTGCCCACAGCAACCAATCAGATCACTTCTTTTATCTGATGTGACTAGGAGGATGTTAGGAGGACTGCACTTTTCTCTGCTGTAACACACACAGGCTCTGCGTCCTATGATCCTTCTGCAGTGTAATATAATGAAGTGACTGTCCGCAAGATGGCTGCGATTATATAGGGATGTGACATCACAGGGGTGACTGGCTGCTGATAGGCTGCATCCTGCATGTGATTCAGGGTCATCCCGCCTACTTCTCTTCCCGCCTTCCCAGCATTCCTTGCCCCATGTACTGACATGTGGATCTGCCATTTTAGATGCCCTGGAGCCTGGACCGCAGTAAATGGAGTTTAATGAAGTGATTTGCGCAATAGAATCGCGGTGATATTCACATTCGTTGCGAATCGTATATTTTCTGAAATTCGTAATGAATTCGGGTTCGTCAGCTCCGATTCGCTCATCTTTAGACATAACTCTTATTTTTCTACCCACAGACTCATATAAGGGCTTGTTTTTTTGTGTCACCAATTATACTTTGCAATGACATAACTTATTTTACCACGAAATCTACAGTGAAACACACAAACAAATATTTGTGGGACAAACTTGAAAACAAAATGCAATTTTTGGGGGCTTTCTACACAGTGCACTTTTTGCAAACAGTCCCACATTGGGGGAGATTTATCAAATTCTGTGTAGAAGAGTGGTGCAGTTGCCCATAGCAACCAATCAGATGGCTTCTTTCATTTTTCTTCCATTGACCATGCAGATTAATCAATATTATAAGTGGCAATACCACTATTTTTATAGGGAGGTGATTCCACTTTTATTAGGGAAAGGGTTAATTAAATTTTATTATTATTATTTTTTTTTTTTTTGCAGGAAGGGGTCAAACACACCTGTCTATAACTTCTAGGCCAATATGTCTATAATAGTTGTGCTATTATAAACAGATATGCCATTCAGGAGAATGAAAAAGCTAGGTGAGAAATTGTCACCTAGCTTTTCTGGGCTCCTGAATGGCATATCTGCTTACCATAGAATAGACAGATATGACAGAAAGGTTATAGGTAAATCTATCTATAATAGCTGAGCTATGATGAGCAGACATGCCATTCAGGTACACAGAAAAGCTAGATGACAATTTCTCACCTAGTTTTCCATGCTCCTGAATGGCATGTCTGCCTATAATAAATGACCTGTGTGAAGTTGGCACCCCATGTTCGCAAAAGCTGAATATGAATGCACCATTCGTTTGTGCTGGTTTGTGCCGCAGAAATGAGCGTTTGTGCCGGTTCGGTTCCTGAGTTATTGCGCGTTAGATTTTTATGAAGCCCCGCCCACTTTCCACCCCATGAAGTCAAAATTAAAAAACAAATACAGCATTTGTTTGTGCTGAAAAAATGAGCATTTGCGCCGATTTGGTTTCTGAGATCAGAGAAGTTAATTTAGCATTATGGGATTAACATAGCAATATATGATTTATGATGTACACACAGTTATTACTACAGAGGTGGAAATGTCTGTATGTGCGTCTGTATGATGTCATAGAGATGTCATAGAGATGTCATAGAGATGTCATAGAGACGTCATAGGGATGTCATAGAGACGTCATTGGGATGTCATAGAGACGTCATAGAGATGTCAGAGACGTCATAGAGATGTCAGAGACGTCATAGAGATGTCAGAGACGTCATAGAGATTTCAGAGACGTCATAGAGATGTCATAGATACATCAGAGATGTCATAGAGATGTCATAGAGATGTCAGAGACGTCATAGAGATGTCAGAGACGTCATAGAGATTTCAGAGACGTCATAGAGATGTCAGAGACGTCATAGAGATGTCAGAGACGTCATAGAGATGTCAGAGACGTCATAGAGATTTCAGAGACGTCATAGAGATGTCATAGATACATCATAGAGATGTCATAGAGATGTCATAGAAATGTCATAGAGATGTCATAGAGATGTCATAGAGATGTCAGAGACGTCATAGAGATGTCATAGAGATGTCATAGAGACGTCATAGAGATGTCAGAGACGTCATAGAGATGTCATAGATACATCATAGAGACGTCATAGAGATGTCATAGAGATGTCATAGAGATGTTATAGTGTCAGAGATGTCATAGAGACGTCATAGTGTCAGAGATGTCATAGAGACGTCATAGAGACGTCATAGGGATATCATAGTGTCAGAGATGTCGTAGAGATGTCATAGGGACATCATAGGGACGAGCATTCTGTAATTGCTAATGTCCACTCTGTGTACATTTTATTATACACAATGGAGGTTATTGGCTGATCAGCATTAGTTGACACTCTCAGCTGTTGAATGGGGGTGAAAGACCGTAGAATCAGGAGTTTGTCCGGCGCAGGAAGAAACCGTCAGGGAGCAGGATAAAATCAAGGGATTTATTAAATGCAACGCGTTTCGCTGCGCATGCGTTGAGTATAATAAAATGTACACAGAGTGGACATTAGCAGTTACAGAATGCTCGTCCCTATGATGTCCCTATGACCTCCCTATGACCTCCCTATGACCTCCCTATGACATCTCTATGACATCTCTATGACCTCCCTATGACGTCACTATGACATCCCTATGACATCATACAGACGCACAGACATTTCCACCTCTGTAGTAATATGTAGTAATAACTAGACATGTGCAATTCGGTTCGGCACGAATGTCTAAATTAACGAATTTTACCATTTTCGTGCATTCGGACCCATCCGAATGCACGAAAACATATTTTGAACATTCCCGAATAGCCACGATAATACGAATAGCAAAGTAACGAATACATTCGTTATTTCCCGACTGTAAATAACGAATGCATTCGTTATCCATAAACGACGTGAAGAATTAATTCTGATAACAAAGTTAATAAAAAGGATACAGATAGTTTGATTTTTCGGATACATTCGGTATTCGGGTACATTCGGTAAATCTTTTTATTCTTTTTTGGACTTTAGCGATCCTAAAAAGTTATGGAGATACCTTTTTTATTAAAATTTCGTAGGGTATCATAAAAAAAATCATAATAAAAAAGATACAGTGGTGATGGAAAAAATTGTATCTAATGAAATGTATGATTTTTATTATAAAATGTTTATTCATTTTTAAACAGGGATCAATTTATGTGAGCGGGTAAAGCACTAAAAATGTAGCCGACAATAATGAAAATGTAGTGTGTGTGTGTTTTTCACTTTTTTTTAAAACATTTTTTAGGTAGTACTACTACTCCCAGCATGGAACACACTCTTCCATGATGGGAGGAGTAGTTACCTGTACTAATTGACAGATCGCAGGGGTCCCTTGCGATCCTCTTGTATAATGTATAGATGTGGCGGCTGCTCTTCTATGGTCCCCTGCACTCACGTATATATACACATATTCATATTTCCCGCAGAGCTGTGATTGGCCAGATGGTTCCAGCCAATCACAGCTCTCTGTGACAAATAGGAATATGTGTATATATAGGGCTGTGCAGGGGTCCATAGGAGAGCGGCCGCCGCATTCATACATTATACTGGAGGATCGCAGTGGGTGTCAGGAGTGATACCCGCAGTGATCTTCCCTTTACTACAAGTACTACCACTCCCAACATGGAGTACACTCTGCTCCATGCTGGGAACTGTAGTACCTGTATTAATAGACAGATCGCAGCGGGTGTCAGAAGTTACACTCGCTGCGATCTGTCTCTATTAATGCAGGTACTACAGCTCCCAGCATGGAGCAGAGTGTACTCCATGTTGGGAGTGGTAGTACTTGTAGTAAGGGACAGATCCCAGGGATGTCACTTCTCCTGACACCGCTGCGATCGTCCTTATGTGAATGTCGGGATCAGCTGTTCTCAGGGCTACAGAGCCGGGAGAACAGCTGACGCTGAGCCGTAGGTATACATCGTATATCTACTGCCCAGCAAGAACTTACAGTGATCCTGCAATGTGTATACAGTATACACATTGCTGGCTCACTTAACCCCTTGCTGAGCTGTGTGCTATGCGCAAGCCTAGCAAGGGAAGAGTTAACTTACACTGCTGGACAGTGTAAGTTAACCCTTTGGGCGGTATACACAATATACAGCTATCTATAGATAGCTGTATACAGTGTATACAGAAGACGAAGTCCAGCTTACTTCCCTGAGTCCCGGGCCGGGTTCGTGTAGCTCCGCCCCCTAGTGATGACGTCATTAGGGGGCGGAGCTACAGAAGGGAACAAGACTAGTTAATCTGAAGCTCTGTTCACATTGTACGTTTTGTATAATGTGAACAGACCCTTCTGGCAGTGTCTACCCAGACAGGGAGACTCCAGCTGTTGCTAAACTACAACTCCCAGCATGCCCAGACAGCCAAAGGCTGTCTGGGCATGCTGGGAGTTGTAGTTTTGCACCAATTGGTGGCTCCCTGTTTGGGTAGACATTGCATCATGGGTGCTCTCCCCAGCGGACTGCGCCAAAAATGTCATAACCAATTTTTTGTGTTTTTTTCTTCTCGTTTCAGATCCGTGTATGCAGAGGATTACTGCGGATTCAATGGATTACGGCGGATTATTTATTTTTTCCTTTAATAAAATGGTTAACGAGGGCTGTGGGGGAGTGTTTTTTTAAATAAAATAATTTTTCCAATGTGTTGTGTTTTTTTGTTTTTTTTATTGAATTTTCAGGGTTAGTAGCGGAAGCTGTCTTATTGACGGAATCCATTACTAGGCCAGGGCTTAGTGCTAGCCTCCAAAACAGCTAGCGCTAACCCCCAATTATTACCCCGGTACCCACCGCCACAGGGGTGCCGGGAAGAGCCGGTACCAACAGGCCCGAAGCGTCAAAATGGCGCTCCTGGGCCTAGGCGGTAACAGGCTGGCGTTATTTAGGCTGGGGAGGGCCAGTAACAATGGTCCTCGCCCACCCTGGTAACGTCAGGCTATTGCTGTTAGGTTGGTATTGTGCTGAGAATGAAAATACGGGGAACCCTATGCGTTTTTTTTTTTTTATTTAAATAAAAAAAAAAAAACGCATAGGGTTCCCCGTATTTTCATTCTCAGCACAATACCAACCAAACAGCAACAGCCTGACGTTACCAGGGTGGGCGAGGACCATTGTTACTGGCCCTCCCCAGCCTAAATAACGCCAGCCTGTTACCGCCTAGGTCCAGGAGCGCCATTTTTGACGCTCCGGGCCTGTTGGTACCGGCTCTTCCCGGCACCCCTGTGGCGGTGGGTACCGGGGTAATAATTGGGGGTTAGCGCTAGCTGTTTTTGGGGCTAGCACTAAGCCCTGGCCTAGTAATGGATTCCGTCAATAAGACAGCTTCCGCTACTAACCCTGAAAATTCAATAAAAATAAAAAAAAACACAACACATTGGAAAAATTATTTTATTTAAAAAAACACTCCCCCACAGCCCTCGTTAACCATTTTATTAAAGGAAAAAATAAATAATCCGCCGTAATCCATCGAATCCGCAGTAATCCTCTGCATACACGGATCTGAAAAGAGAAGAAAAAAAACACAAAAAATTGGTTATGACATTTTTGGCGCTGTCCGCTGGGGAGAGCACCCATAATGCAATGTCTACCCAAACAGGGAGCCACCTATTGGTGCAAAACTACAACTCCCAGCATGCCCAGACAGCCTTTGGCTGTCTGGGCATGCTGGGAGTTGTAGTTTAGCAACAGCTGGAGTCTCCCTGTCTGGGTAGACACTGCCAGAAGGGTCTGTTCACATTATACAAAACGTACAATGTGAACAGAGCTTCAGATTAAGTAGCCTTGTTCCCTTCTGTAGCTCCACCCCCTAATGACGTCATCACTAGGGGGCGGAGCTACACGGACCCAGCCCGGGACTCGAGGGAAGTAAGCTGGACTTCATCTTCTGTATACACTGTATACAGCTATCTATAGATAGCTGTATAAAGTATATACCGCCCAAAGGGTTAACCTACACTGTCCAGCAGTGTAAGTTAACTCTTCCCTTGCTGGGCTTGCGCATAGCGCACAGCTCAGCAAGGGGTTAAGTGAGCCAGCAATGTGTATACTGTATATACACTGCAGATCACTGTAAGTTCTTGCTGGGCAGTAGATATATATATAGATGTATACTGTATATACACATTGCAGGATCACTGTAAGTTCTTGCTGGGCAGTAGATATAGATGTATACTGTATATACACATTGCAGGATCACTGTAAGTTCTTGCTGGGCAGTAGATATAGATGTATACTGTATATACACATTGCAGGATCACTGTAAGTTCTTGCTGGGCAGTAGATATATGATGTATACTGTATATACACATTGCAGGATCACTGTAAGTTCTTGCTGGGCAGTAGATATATAGATGTATACTGTATATACACATTGCAGGATCACTGTAAGTTCTTGCTGGGCAGTAGATATATAGATGTATACTGTATATACACATTGCAGGATCACTGTAAGTTCTTGCTGGGCAGTAGATATATATAGATGTATACTGTATATACACATTGCAGATCACTGTAAGTTCTTGCTGGGCAGTAGATATATATATATAGATGTATACTGTATACACATTGTAGATCACTGTAAGTTCTTGCTGGGCAGTATATATATAGATGTATACTGTATATACACATTGCAGGATCACTGTAAGTTCTTGCTGGGCAGTAGATATAGATGTATACTGTATATACACATTGCAGGATCACTGTAAGTTCTTGCTGGGCAGTAGATATATATAGATGTATACTGTATATACACATTGCAGGATCACTGTAAGTTCTTGCTGGGCAGTATATATATATATAGATGTATACTGTATATACACATTGCAGGATCACTGTAAGTTCTTGCTGGGCAGTAGATATATATAGATGTATACTGTATATACACATTGCAGGCTCACTGTAAGTTCTTGCTGGGCAGTAGATATATATAGATGTATACTGTATATACACATTGCAGGATCACTGTAAGTTCTTGCTGGGCAGTAGATATATACGATGTATACTGTATATACACATTGCAGGATCACTGTAAGTTCTTGCTGGGCAGTAGATATATATAGATGTATACTGTATATACACATTGCAGGATCACTGTAAGTTCTTGCTGGGCAGTAGATATATATAGATGTATACTGTATATACACATTGCAGGATCACTGTAAGTTCTTGCTGGGCAGTAGATATATAGATGTATACTGTATTTACACATTGCAGGATCACTGTAAGTTCTTGCTGGGCAGTAGATATATGATGTATACTGTATATACACATTGCAGGATCACTGTAAGTTCTTGCTGGGCAGTAGATATATAGATATATACTGTATATACACATTGCAGGATCACTGTAAGTTCTTGCTGGGCAGTAGATATATATATAGATGTATACTGTATACACATTGCAGGATCACTGTAAGTTCTTGCTGGGCAGTAGATATATATAGATGTATACTGTATATACACATTGCAGGCTCACTGTAAGTTCTTGCTGGGCAGTAGATATATATAGATGTATACTGTATATACACATTGCAGGATCACTGTAAGTTCTTGCTGGGCAGTAGATATATATAGATGTATACTGTATATACACATTGCAGGCTCACTGTAAGTTCTTGCTGGGCAGTAGATATACGATGTATACTGTATACACATTGCAGGCTCACTGTAAGTTCTTGCTGGGCAGTAGATAGATATATACTGTATATACACATTGCAGGATCACTGTAAGTTCTTGCTGGGCAGTAGATATATATAGATGTATACTGTATATACACATTGCAGGCTCACTGTAAGTTCTTGCTGGGCAGTAGATATACGATGTATACCTACGGCTCAGCGTCAGCTGTTCTCCTGGCTCTGTAGCCCTGAGAACAGCTGATCCCGACATTCACATCAGGAGGATCGCAGGGGGTGTCAGGAGGAGTGACATCCCTGGGATCTGTCCCTTACTGCAGGTACTAATACTCCCAACATGGAGCACACTCTGCTCCATGCTGGGAGCTGTAGTACCTGCATTAATAGAGACAGATCGCAGCGAGTGTAACTTCTGACACCCGCTGCGATCTGTCTATTAATACAGGTACTACAGTTCCCAGCATGGAGCAGAGTGTACTCCATGTTGGGAGTGGTAGTACTTGTAGTAAAGGGAAGATCACTGCGGGTATCACTCCTGACACCCGCTGCGATCCTCCAGTATAATGTATGAATGCGGTGTCCGCTCTCCTATGGTCCCCTGCACAGCCCTATATATACACATATTCCTATTTGTCACAGAGAGCTGTGATTGGCTGGAACCATTTGGCCAATCACAGCTCTGCGGGAAATATGAATATGTGTATATATACGTGAGTGCAGGGGACCATAGAAGAGCAGCCGGCGCATCTATACATTATACAAGAGGATCGCAAGGGACCCCGGCGATCTGTCAATTAGTACAGGTAACTACTACTCCCATCATGGAAGAGTGTGTTCCATGCTGGGAGTAGTAGTACTACCTAAAAAATGTTTTAAAAAAAAGTGAAAAACACGCACACACTACATTTTCATTATTGTCGGCTCCATTTTTAGTGCTTTACCCGCTCACATAAATTGATCCCTGTTTAAAAATGAATAAACATTTCATAATAAAAAAGATACATTTCGTTAGATACAATTTTTTCCATCACCACTGTATCTTTTTTATTATGATTTTTTTATGATACCCTGCGAAATTTTAATAAAAAAGGTATCTCCATTATTTATTAGGATCGCTAAAGTCCAAAAAAAGACTAAAAAGATTTACCGAATGTACCCGAATACCGAATGTATCCGAAAAAAAACAACACGAATACCCGAATACCGAATGTATCCGAAAAATCTAAACCGAAAATATTGCCGAACCGAATTTTTTTTCCAAAACGAAAAAACGAAACGAAATTAAACGAAAATTTTTCTAGTGCACAAGTCTAGTAATAACTGTGTGTATATCAGAATAAATCATATATTGCTACGTTAATCCCATAATGTTAAATTAACTTCTCTGATCTCAGAAACCAAAGCGGAGCAAACGCTCATTTTTGTAGCACAAACCAGCACAAACGAAGGGTGTATTTGTTTTGGAATTTTGACTTCATGGGGTGGAAAGTGGGCGGGGCTTCATAAAAATCTAACACGCAATAACTCAGGAACTGAACCGGCACAAACGCTCATTTCTGCGGCACAAACCAGCACAAACGAATGGTGCATTCATATTCAGCTTTTGCGAACATGGGGTGCCAACTTCACACAGGTTAATAAATGAGCTTTTATAAGCAGGCATGCCATTCAGGAGCATGGAAAAGCTAGGTGAGAAATTGTCACCTAGCTTTTCTATGTACCTGAATGGCATGTCAGTTCATGACTGGTGGTGGTATCTTTTTTGGGGGACTTCAGAGGCAGAGAACAATGACCACCGGCAGTACCTCTGCCACTGTCACACAGTGACATTTTTTTAATTGGCGTGGGCCAGGCAGGAAAGCAGCACACACCATCCTCTGTCTGACAGGGGGGGGAGGAGCGTCCTACGATACCATGACATGAGCCACGCTGGTGAGGAGGTTACCCAGCCAATGTGACCACCCAGGCAGGGGCCGACTGACAACACTCAGGGCCCTCAGACCAAATAAAGCAAGGGCCACCTGTGAGGCTCTGCCCATGGCCACATCTCTGCCATGCCCCTATCCCATCCAAATGCCTCCTAATGCCCCAACCAACACACAAAATAAAAGAAAAGAAAATATATAACAAAATAGCATAGGTAAGATAATTTTCCATGACCAAGAATACCAGTATACAAGGAGGAAATATATACCATCACACAATAATACCAGTATACAAGGAGGAAATATATACCATCACACAATAATACCAGTATACAAGGAGGAAATATATACCATCACACGATAACTTGATAATACCACCATACTGTACTGAATAAAACCACTATACACAGACCAGTATTCCCCCACACAGTACCCATATAGCAAAAGTTACCAGCTGTACACAGGATCTGTATACCATATAAGTGATTGTATACAAGACCAGGGCTGCCATCAGAAATGTTGGGGCCCCTTACACAACTCAAGGCCCCCCTCTGCCTACTAACTTCCACATTATCTATAAAAATAAATATTTGAAAACACAGGACAAGAAAAACAAGAGCCCTTTAGTTTAATGAGGAAGGAAAGAGGAATATACCCGGACCCCAGTGACAGTATATACCCGAACCCCAGTGACAGTATATACCTGGACCCCAGTAACAGAATATACCCGGACCCTAGTGACAGTATATACCCGGACCCCAGTAACAGTATATACCCGTACCCTAGTGACAGTGTATACCCGGACCCCAGTGATAGTATATACCTGGACCCTATTGACAGTATATACCCGGACCCTAGTGACAGTATATACCCGGAACCTAGTGACAGTATATGCCCGGACCCTAGTGACAGTATATGCCCGTACCCTAATGACAGTATATGCCCCTGCCCATCAGGACTATCCACTACGTGTGGCAGAGGAGCAGCCGGTGCCCTGGGGAGAGTACACTGTATCACTGGGTACACTGAAATATAGGGTACTCTGGTATATAGAGTACACCGGTATATAAAGTACACTGGCATATTGGGTACCTGGTATATCGGGTACACTGGTATATTGGGTACACTGGTATACTGGGTACACTGTATCACTGGGTACACTGGTATATTGGGTACACTGATATATTGATACAGTATCACTGGGTACACTGGTATATGGGGTACACTATCACTGGTATATTGGGTACACTGGTATACTGGGTACAATGGTATATTGGGTACACTGGTATATCGGGTACACTGTATCACTGGGTACACTGGTATATTGGGTACACTGTATTACTGGGTACACTGGTATATTGGATACACTATCACTGGGTACACTGGTATATTGGGTACACTGGTATATTGGGTACACTGTATCACTGGGTACAATGGTATAGGTATATTGGGTACACTATCACTGGGTACAATGGTATATTGGGTACACTATCACTGGGTACACTGGTATATTGGGTACACTATCACTGGTTACACTGATATATTGGGTACACTGGTATATTGGGTACACTATCACTGGGTACACTGGTATATTGGGTAAACTGTATCACTGGGTACACTGGTATATTGGGTACACTGTATCACTGGGTACACTGGTATATTGGGTACACTGTATCACTGGGTACACTAGTATATTGGGTACACAATCACTGGGTACACTGATATATTGGGTACACTGGTATACTGGGTTCACTGGTATATTGGGTACACTGTATCACTGGGTACACTAGTATATTGGGTACACTATCACTGGGTACACTGGTATATTGGGTACACTATCACTGGGTACACTGATATATTGGGTACACTGGTATATTGGGTACACTATCACTGGGTACACTGGTATATTGGGTACACTGTAGAACTGGGTACACTGGTATATTGGGTACACTGGTATATTGGGTACACTGTATCACTGGGTACACTTGTATATTGGGTACACAGTATCACTGGGTACACTGGTATATTGGGTACACTGGTATATTGGGTACACTGTATCACTGGGTACACTGGTATATTGGGTACACTGTATCACTGGGTACACTGGTATATTGGGTACACTGGTATATTGGGTACACTGTATCACTGGGTACACCAGTATATTGGGTACAAAATAACTGGGTACATTGGTATATTGGGTACACTGGTATACTGGGTACACAGGTATATTGGGTACACTGGTATATTGGGTACACTGTATCACTGGGTACACTAGTATATTGGGTACACTATCACTGGGTACACTGGTATATTGGGTACACTGGTATATTGGGTGCACTGTATCACTGGGTACGCTGGTATATTGGGTACACTGTATCACTGGGTACACTGGTATATTGGGTACACTGGTATATTGGGTACACTATCACTGGGTACACTGGTATATTGGGTACACTGGTATATTGGGTACACTATCACTGGGTACACTGGTATATTGGGTACACTGGATCACTGGGTACACTGGTATATGGTTACCCAGCCCATGTGACCACCCAGGCAGGGGCCGACTGACAACACTCAGGGCCCTCAGACCAAATAAAGCAAGGGCCACCTGTGAGGCTCTGCCCATGGCCAGACCTCTGCCATGCCCCTATCCCACCTAAATCCCTCCTAATGGCCCAACCTACACACAAAATAAAAGAAAAGAAAATATATGACAAAATAACATAGGTAAGATAATTTTCCTTGACCAAGAATACCAGTATACAAGGAGGAAATGTATACCATCACACAATAATACCAGTATACAAGGAGGAAATATATACCATCACACAATAATACCAGTATACAAGAAGGAAATATATACCATCACACAATAACTTGACAATACCACCATACTGTACTGAATAAAACCACTATACACAGACCAGTATTCCCCCACACAGTACCCATATAGCGAAAGTTACCAGCTGTACACAAGATCTGTATACCATATAAGTGATTATATACAAGACGAGGGCTGCCATCAGAAATGTTGGGGCCCCTTACACAACTCAAGGCCTGCCCCCCCCCCCCCCCCCCCCCCCGCCTACTAACTTCCACATTATCTATAAAAAGAAATATTTGAAAACACAGGACAAGAAAAACAAGAGCCATTTAGTTTAATGAGGAAAGAAAGAGGAATATACCCGAAACCCCAGTGACAGTATATACCTGTACCCCAGTAACAGTATATACCCGGACCCTAGTGACAGTATATACCCGGACCCGAGTAACAGTATATACCCGGACCCTAGTGACAGTATATACCCGGACCCCAGTGACAGTATATACCTGGATATTGGGTACACTATCACTGGGTACACTGGTATATTGGCTACACTAGTATATTGGGTACACTGGTATATTGGGTAAACTGTATCACTGGGTACACTAGTATATTGGGTACACTGTATCACTGGGTACACTGGTATATTGGGTACACTGGTATATTGGGTACACTGGTATATTGGGTACACCATCACTGGGTACACTGGTATATTGGGTACACTGGTATATTGGATACACTGTATCACTGGGTACACTGGTATATCGGGTACACTGGTATATCGGGTACACTGGTATATTGGGTACACTGTATCACTGGGTACACTGGCATATTGGGTACACTGTATCACTGGGTACACTGGTATATTGGGTACACTAGTATATTTGGTACACTATCACTGGGTACACTGGTATATTGTGTACACTGGTATATTGGGTACACTGGTATATTGGGTACACTGTATCACTGGGTACACTGGTATATTGGGTACACTGGTATATCGGGTACACTGGTATATCGGGTACACTATCACTGGGTACACTGGTATATAGGGTACACTGTATCACTGGGTACACTGGTATATTGGGTACACTATCACTGGGTACACTGTATCACTGGGTACACTGGTATATTGGGTACACTGGTATATAAGGTACACTGGTATATAAGGTACACTGTATCACTGGGTACACTAGTATATTGGGTACACTATCACGGTACACTGGTATATTGGTTACACTGGTATACTGAGTACACTGGTATATTGGGTACACTGTATCACTGGGTACACTGTATGACTGGGTACACTGGTATATTGGGTACGCTGTATCACTGGGTACACTGTATCACTGGGCACACTGGTATATTGGGTACACTGGTATATTGGGTACACTGGTATATTGGGTACACTGTATCACTGGGTACAATGGTATATTGGGTACACTGGTATATTGGTTACACTATCACTGGGTACACTGGTATATTGGGTACACTGTATCACTGGGTACACTTGTATATAGGGTACACTGTATCACTGGGTACAATGGTATATTGGGTACACTGGTATATTGGGTACACTATCACTGGGTACACTGGTATATTGGGTACACTGGTATATTGGGTACACTGGTATACCGGGTACACTGTATCACTGGGTACACTGGTATATTGGGTACACTGGTATATTGGGTACACTGGTATATAAGGTACACTGTATCACTGGGTACACTAGTATATTGGGTACACTATCACGGTACACTGGTATTTTGGGTACACTGGTATACTGAGTACACTGGTATATTGGGTACACTGTATCACTGGGTACACTGTATCACTGGGTACACTGGTATATTGGGTACACTGTATCACTGGGTACACTGGTATATTGGGTACACTGGTATATTGGGTACACTGGTATATTGGGTACACTGTATCACTGGGTACACTGGTATATTTGGGTACACTGGTATATCGGGTACACTGGTATATTGGGTACAATGGTATATTGGGTACACTATCACTGGGTACACTGGTATATCCGGTACACTGTATCACTGGGTACACTGGTATATTGGGTACACTATCACTGGGTACACTGGTATATTGGGTACACTGGTATATTGGGTACACTGGTATATTGGGTACACTATCACTGGGTACACTGGTATATTGGGTACACTGGTATATTGGGTACACTGGTATATTGGGTACACTATCACTGGGTACACTGGTATATTGGGTACACTGGTATACCGGGTACACTGTATCACTGGGTACACTGGTATATTGGGTACACTGGTATATTAGGTACACTGGTATATAGGGTACACTGTATCACTGGGTACACTGGTATATTGGGTACACTATCACGGTACACTGGTATATTGGGTACACTGGTACATTGGGTACACTGTATCAGGTGGTACACTGGTATATTGGGTACACTGCTATATTGGGTACACTATCACTGGGTACACTGGTATATTGGGTACACTGGTATATTGGGTACACTATCACTGAGTACACTGGTATATTGGGTACACTGGTATATTGGGTACACTATCACTGGGTACACTGGTGTATTGGGTACACTGTATCACTGGGTACACTGTATCACTGGGTACACTGGTATATTGGGTACACTGTATCACTGGGTACACTGGTATATTGGGTACACTGGTATATTGGGTACACTATCACTGGGTACACTGGTGTATTGGGTACACTGTATCACTGGGTACACTGTATCACTGGGTACACTGGTATATTGGGTACACTGTATCACTGGGTACACTGTTATATTGGGTACACTGGATCACAGGGTACACTGGTATATTGGGTACACTGGTATATTGGGTACACTGGTATATTGGGTACACTGTATCACTGGGTACACTGGTATATTGGGTACACTGGTATATTGGGTACACTGGTATATTGGGTACACTGTATCACTTGGTACACTGGTATACAGAGTACACTGGTATATTGGGTACACTGGTATATTGGGTACACTGTATCACTTGGTACACTGGTATATTGGGTACACTGGTATATTGGGTACACTGATATATTTGGTACACTGGTATATTGGGTACACTGGTATATTGGGTACACTGATATATTGGGTACACTGGTATATTGGGTACACTGATATATTTGGTACACTGGTATATTGGGTACACTGATATATTGGGTACACTGTATCACTGGGTACACTGGTATATTGGAAACACTGAGATATAATATAGATATTAGATACTTAGATCAGTGTTTCCTAACCCGGGTGCCTCCAGTTGTTGCAAAACTATAACTTTCAGCATGCCTGGACAGCCAAACACATGCTGGGAGTTATAATTTTGCAACAGCTGGAGGCACCATGGTCAGGAAACACTGAGATATAAGATATAAATTAGATAGATATGAGATAGATAGATAGGAGATAGATAGATAGATAGATAGATAGGTAGGAGATAGATAGATATGAGCTAGATAGATAGATAAATGGATAGATAGATATCAACAGAAGAATACAGCAGCACACTGTCAGCACAAAGCTATAGGTGAAACATGAATATGCAGATAAAACATGGAGACTATACAGCTATGGTGTAATAGATGCAAATGTGAAACTATGAAATAGTGAGGCACTTAGCTCGCAAATTTGTCTCCGCCGGCGGTCAAATAGCTTGGACCGTTCCACCGCGATAAGGTGGCCTCCTTGGGACGGACCCTACACTGTGAATATGCCTCTGTGTGAACAGTTCAGTAAGCATGGCAGGGTCTGGAACATCCAAGACACCTTATATACACCTGATAGAGGTGGGTGGGGTGCAAGGCCAACATGGAGGTAGCCACTCCCCCGTATGTACAATACAGACAAAGAATAAGTCAGCCAGCACTTTAGTTGATACCAAACTATTATATGGACCTGGCCTACAGGTGCACGCTACTAGGCTAGATATACAGCAACAGAAGAATGCAGCAGCACACTGCCAGCACAAAGATATAGATGAAACCTGGGAGGGAACGACCTGGGATATCGTATGTCCAGGGAGCTGATGAGGGACATCAAGCTGGACATATTAAGGCTCTGGTCGGCTTTCCCTGGACTGATCGTCCTATGGTTGGACATGGTGGCCTGGAGGCTTTGGAGGGGGGCCAGGTCGGTGGTGGGCCTAAATTGGTCTCAGGCGAAGGTCAACAAGGCGGTGGGATGGTTCATGGCCCGAAATGGAGGGATGGTGGTGCGCCATTTGGAATTGGAATCCGGGGACCCGGATTTCATGGCTTCGGACTTAGTCCACCTGAACACCTTTGGGATGGACCTATGGCTGCTGGATATCCGGGAGGTGGTGGAGTGTGCTTTGAGGGTGTGGAGGAACGTGGCCGAGTAAGGGGTCACTCGCCCTCATTGTGGATGGGGCAGGAGAAGTTCTGGAGGCATCAGGTACTGTGGAGTGGGAGGAAAGGGGGGCGTGGAGGAGATATGCCCCGGCAGTATGGTTCCTGTGGCCATGGGGGGCCCATGGAAGGATACAGGGCTCCGAAGGGGGTGCTCCTGGGCCAGGTGTTGGTCGGCCGGGAGTAAGAGTAGGAGGCCCCAGGAATTCAGGTTAGTGGAAACAAAGTGGTATATTGGGTACACTGGTATATTGGGTACACTGGTATATTGGGTACACTGGTATATTGGGTACACTGGTATATCGGGTACACTGGTATATTGGGTACACTATCACTGGGTACACTGGTATATTGGGTACACTGTATCACTGGGTACACTGGTATATTGGGTACACTGTATCACTGGGTACACTGGTATATTGGGTACACTATCACCGGGTACACTGTATCACTGGGTACACTGGTATATTGGGTACACTGGTATATTGGGTACACTGGTATATTGGGTACACTATCACTGGGTACACTGGTATATTGGGTACACTGGTATATTGGGTACACTGGTATACCGGGTACACTGTATCACTGGGTACACTGGTATATTGGGTACACTGGTATATTGGGTACACTGGTATATAAGGTACACTGTATCACTGGGTACACTAGTATATTGGGTACACTATCACGGTACACTGGTATATTGGTTACACTGTTATACTGAGTACACTGGTATATTGGGTACACTGTATCACTGGGTACACTGTATCACTGGGTACACTGGTATATTGGGTACGCTGTATCACTGGGTACACTGTATCACTGGGTACACTGGTATATTGGGTACACTGGTATATTGGGTACACTGTATCACTGGGTACACTGGTATATTGGGTACACTGTATCACTGGGTACAATGGTATATTGGGTACACTGGTATATTGGTTACACTATCACTGGGTACACTGGTATATTGGGTACACTGGTATATTGGGTACACTGTATCACTGGGTACACTTGTATATAGGGTACACTGTATCACTGGGTACAATGGTATATTGGGTACACTATCACTGGGTACACTGGTATATTGGGTACACTGGTATATTGGGTACACTATCACTGGGTACACTGGTATATTGGGTACACTGGTATATTGGGTACACTGGTATATAAGGTACACTGTATCACTGGGTACACTAGTATATTGGGTACACTATCACGGTACACTGGTATACTGAGTACACTGGTATATTGGGTACACTGTATCACTGGGTACACTGGTATATTGGGTACACTGTATCACTGGGTACACTGTATCACTGGGTACACTGGTATATTGGGTACACTGGTATAATGGGTACACTGGTATATTGGGTACACTGTATCACTGGGTACACTGGTATATTGGGTACACTGTTTCACTGGGTACAATGGTATATTGAGTACACTGGCATATTGGTTACACTATCACTGGGTACACTGGTATATTGGGTACACTGTATCACTGGGTACACTTGTATATAGGGTACACTGTATCACTGGGTACAATGGTATATTGGGTACACTATCACTGGGTACACTGGTATATTGGGTACACTGGATCAATGGGTACACTGGTATATTGGGTACACTGGTATATTGGGTACACTGTATCACTGGGTACACTAGTATATTGGGTACACTGTATCATTGGGTACACTGGTATATTGGGTACACTGTATCACTGGGCACACTGGTATATTGGGTACACTGGTATATTGGGTACACTAGTATATTGGGTACACTATCACTGGGTACACTGTTATATTGGGTACACTGTATCACTGGGTACACTGGAATATTGGGTACACTGTATCACTGGGTACACTGGTATATTGGGTACACTGGTATATTGGGTTCACTGTATCACTGGGTACACTGGTATATTGGGTACACTGGATCACTGGGTACACTGGTATATTGGGTACACTGTATCACTGGATACACTGGTATATTGGGTACACTGGTATATTGGGTACACTGTATCACTGGGTACACTGGTATATTGGGTACACTAATATATTGGGTACACTGTATCACTGGGTACACTGGTATATTGGGTACACTGCTATATTGGGTACACTGTATCACTGGGTACACTGGTATATTGGGTACACTGTATCACTGGGTACACTGGTATATTGGGTACACTGGTATACTGAGTACACTGGTATATTGGGTACACTGGTATATTGGGTACACTGTATCACTGGGTACACTGGCATATTGGGTACACTGGTATATTGGGTACACTAGTATATTTGGTACACTATCACTGGGTACACTGGTATATTGGGTACACTGGTATATTGGGTACACTATCACTGGGTACACTGGTATATTGGGTACACTGGTATACCGGGTACACTGTATCACTGGGTACACTGGTATATTGGGTACACTGGTATATTAGGTACACTGGTATATAGGGTACACTGTATCACTGGGTACACTGGTATATTGGGTACACTATCACGGTACACTGGTATATTGGGTACACTGGTACATTGGGTACACTGTATCACCTGGTACACTGGTATATTGGGTACACTGCTATATTGGGTACACTATCACTGGGTACACTGGTATATTGGGTACACTGGTATATTGGGTACACTATCACTGAGTACACTGGTATATTGGGTACACTGGTATATTGGGTACACTATCACTGGGTACACTGGTGTATTGGGTACACTGTATCACTGGGTACACTGGTATATTGGGTACACTGTATCACTGGCTACACTGGTATATTGGGTACACTGGTATATTGGGTACACTATCACTGGGTACACTGGTGTATTGGGTACACTGTATCACTGGGTACACTGGTATATTGGGTACACTGTATCACTGGGTACACTTTTATATTGGGTACACTGTATCACTGCGTACACTGGTATATTGGGTACACTGGATCACTGGGTACACTGGTATATTGGGTACACTGGTATATTGGGTATACTGTATCACTTGGTACACTGGTATATTGGGTACACTGGTATATTGGGTACACTGGTATATTGGGTACACTGATATATTGGGTACACTGGTATATTGGGTACACTGGATCACTGGGTACACTAGTATATTGGATACACTGGTATATTGGGTACACTGATATATTGGGTACACTATCACTGGGTACACTGGTGTATTGGGTACACTGTATCACTGGGTACACTGGTATATTGGGTACACTGTATCACTGGGTACACTTTTATATTGGGTACACTGTATCACTGCGTACACTGGTATATTGGGTACACTGGATCACTGGGTACACTGGTATATTGGGTACACTGGTATATTGGGTATACTGTATCACTTGGTACACTGGTATATTGGGTACACTGGTATATTGGGTACACTGGTATATTGGGTACACTGATATATTGGGTACACTGGTATATTGGGTACACTGGATCACTGGGTACACTAGTATATTGGATACACTGGTATATTGGGTACACTGATATATTGGGTACACTGATATATTGGGTACACTGTATCACTGGGTACACTGGTATATTGGAAACACTGAGATATAATATAGATATTAGATACTTAGATCAGTGTTTCCTAACCCGGGTGCCTCCAGTTGTTGCAAAACTATAACTTTCAGCATGCCTGGACAGCCAAACACATGCTGGGAGTTATAATTTTGCAACAGCTGGAGGCACCATGGTCAGGAAACACTGAGATATAAGATAGAAATTAGATAGATATGAGATAGATAGATAGATAGGAGATAGATAGATAGATAGGTAGGAGATATATAGATATGAGGTAGATAGATAGATAGATAAATGGATAGATAGATAGACATATAGATAGAAAGGAGATAGATAGATAGATAGATAGATTGGAGATAGATAGATATATAGATAGATATGAGAGAGATAGATAGATATGAGAGAGATAAATAGATATGAGATTAGATAAAGTGTTACAAAACTACAACTCCCAGCATGTCTGGACAGCCAAAGGCATGCTGGGAGTTGTAGTTTTAAAACTGCTGGAGGCACCCTGGTCAGGAAACATCATTAAGAAATTGCCCATTTAACTCCCACTGCCCAACCCCCCCCCCCCCCCCCCCCCCCCCCCACAGCAATTTGCCCCTCAACCTTTTCCTCCCAGAAAATGACCTGTTGTATGGGGGGCCGCAGCGGTGGGCAGGGGAAATCTTCCAGTTCGCCTTCGGCGTGGGTGGGTTATGTAGTCAGCAATGGAGCAGGAAGCAAAGCACCTGCCTGCTCCAATAGGGCTGCAGCCTGCACACAGAGGAGGGGGGGGGGGGGGGTGCACTTCCGCCTAACAGTGATGCTGGGTTTAAAGTTGCAGAGCTACTTAAAGAGCAAGTGGAGCGATGTTCTGCAGCAGAGAAGCTGGTGAGAGGTGTCCAGCACCAGCCCTTAACTGATTGGACGGCAAGAGATTCTGGTAAGACTGTTCCAGGGGTTATGGGGGCCATGTTTAGAAACTATGAGACTGCGCATAAGAATGATGGGACTGTGCATAAAAATGCTGAGGCGGAGGGTGGTGTTTCCCTAGGTGACTGTGTGAACAGTGTTCAAGGTGGTACCAACCTATGTCCAGTTGCAAAATCATGTGAGGGTGGAGAACCCCTCATGGAGACTGATGGGACTGTTCACACTGTGCAGATCGGATTGAAAAAATATGGTGAACAGAAAATGTTGAATACAGGACTGGGAGAAAATGTAACAAAACGCACTTTGCCTGAGTTAGGTCCAGGGCTCAAGTCCTGCAGGAACTCATGGGAATGGAGTTCCTGCACTTTTTCCACAGCAGGAACGCAGTTCCCATCAGGAGTCCTGCAGGACCAGCCCTTAAAGGGGTACTCCGCCCCTAGACATTTCATCCCGGGGGTCCCACAGCTTTGGACCCCAGCAATCTTGGCTGCGGCACCCTAGACATCCGGTGCATAGAGTGAACATCGCTCCGTGCCGAATGACTGGTGAAGGGGGGCAGAAGCTTGTGATGTCACGGCCATGCCTTCTCAATGCAAGTCTGTGGGAGTGAGCGTGACGGCCGTCATGCCCCCTCCTATAGACTTGCATTGAGGGGCTGTGGCCGTGACATCACGAGCCTCTGGCGCTGCACCCAACGCTCTAAACGAATGCCGGGTGCAGCAGGAAGAACGCGGGGTTGATATGGTATAAGATGTCTAGGGGCGGAGTACTCCTTTAAGTGGAAATCTTGGCTGAGTTCCCACACTTTTTTTTCCCCAGGACTTGACCCCTGGTTAGGTCCTAGTGCTATGAACTGTCCTATAAATTTGGAACGTGTGCAATCTGATAATGTTTTTGCTGAAAAACTTATGTTGATGTGTTCAGATGTAAAGAGAACTGCTGCCACCTCTGACAGGACAAAAGAAAACCTGTGTGAGCTGCAATAGAAGGTCACAAGGTTGCAATAGAGCCCTCCTTTTAGTATGATGTAGTACTGGGGACGGATTTTCCATTTTTCAGCAATTATGGGAAGACTGTCAGGTGACTAGAGCAGGTACACCTGATGGGCCCACAACACTTGACTTGCACCACACACTAGTGGAGAGTTACTCAGCAGAGGCTGAGGACGGGGAGTGTCAGCAGTCACTAGATGTAGGTCAGAAAGTGGTCTGCCAGACTGCTGGGGGAGCTGAAGACCAGACCATTAGTCAAGTCCAAGAGGATCCAGCGACTCAAGTGACAAATGTGCCTCTGACTGAAACAGAATCTTCATTGAAACAAGAAACGGATCAGGTACAGGAACATGGGTTCCATTCGTCAGCTGAAGATGAGCCCAAGGTGGGGCTAGAGTTGCGCTGTCACCTGGAAGAAGTGAATGAGACTGGAAAAGAGGAAGCTATGCTGAACCTTGTGACTAAAGATGAGCCAAAAGGGGGGGTTGAAATTGCGTGGTCATCTGGAAGAGGTGACTGGAAAAGAAGCTACAGAGATGTCTGTGGATAATGCAGAAGTACTGAAGAGAGTACATGTGGAGCTGAGTGCTGCGCTTACTGTCACAGACAGAGTCTTGAGTGAAGGAGATGTGACGTCTGGACCAGAGATTGATCGTGACCAGGAAGGTCGAACCACTGGACCAGATGTTGTTGCAGACCCAGGAGCCCTAGACCTTTCTGCTGGGCAGCACAGAGACAGTGTTGAAGTGAAAGAGAAGTCTGCCAGTGAGCAGAGAGACAGTCCAGAGAGACTGTCCAGGAACTACCCTGAAGCCCAAGTGGCCAAGACCCTTGAAAAGGGGGAGACTACTCCTAAAGGTGGAGAAGAGTCTGAATGAGTTGGCTTGAAGGAAGAGACAGGCCAAGGACAGGTGACTGTCAGAGGACAAGAGTATGTCTCAAGGTCCAGCAGCGAGAGTAAGGAGACCGCTATAAGTAAGAGATCTCGGAAAAAACACGCTGGTTTTGGTAAAAAAAGGGAGCAGATCCAGAACCTTGAAGAAACCTTACAGATGGTTTCTGCTAAATTGTCTCAAAAGGAAGAAGTAGTTCATCACCTGACAGAGGAGAAAGAAAAAACGCTTGCAGACTTGAATAAAGAGCAGGAAGCGACGCTTCAGCTGCAGAAAGATATGGAGCGCCACAAAAGTGAGTTTGCGGCTCTGCAGGAGGAACTGTCCCACTCCCAGGGTCTTATGACCAGCAAGGAGAGAGAATTGGAGATTCTGGCCAAGCAGATCTCATTCAAGGATGAAGAAGTGAATGTCCTGTGTGGGGCATATCTGGCTCTACAAAGTGATCACAAGGCTAGGTTGGTAGCCATGGAAGAGCTGGAGAAGGAGAAAGTGGTAATGGTTCACAAGGTGCAGAGCCTGGAGGCGCAGAACGAAACGCACATTAAGTCTCGCGCAGCTGCCTTGGATTCACTGGGTACTCAGCTCTCTGAACAAGAGGCTCAGCTAAAAGTCTATGAGCAGAAAGTGTCCAAGATGGTGCAACTGAATAAAGACAATGAGCAGATGAGAGAACAACTGCTGTACCTGGAGGATACTGTCAAAAACTTCACAGAACTGCTGGAAAGTGAGAAGAAGAACTCTAAGCTCAAGAGTGAGCAGCAGAAATGTTTAAAGCTGGAAGGGAACATGAAGGTCCTAAAAGAAAGCAGTGACCAAGCCATAGTAGAACTGGCTAACGAGAGGTTAAAAGTGTCGCAGATGGAAACTGAGGCCAAAGCCACAGCCGTCCGTGTAAAAGAAGAAAAACTGCTTGTGGGGCAAAAGCTACTGGAGACAGGGATGCTTTCTCTAAAAAAGGCGGAGTCTGAACAATGGACGCAAGAAACAGTAGAGTCTGAAGACCATGAGAAGAAGCCATATGAAAGGTCCTCTGAAGCTGAGACTGAGGTGAAACCATACGGGAAGTCCTCTGAAGCTGCAGAGATATTGACATTGGATTGTGAACATGCTGAGGCAGAGAAGTTCTCTGAGGTAGAAGTTAAACCAGAGATAACTGCAGAAGCGGCAAGTAAAGTCAGTGACACATCTGAAGGTGCAGGTGAAAAACTGCCTAAAGGAGCCAAGAGTTCTCAGGCTAAAAATGAGCCTGTGAAGGTCGGTGTCCCTAAAGAAAGGGCTAATAAGAAGGCAGAGTCCTTAAAAAGAGGTCACTGTGATAGAACTCTCGGTCGTGGTAGAAACCCTGAGAGGCGTTGGATTAGTTCCAGAAAACACCGGAAGAAAGTCCGCAGAAGTAGAATTTGGAGAAGAGTCCGTCTCAAGGTGCATTTTTTATTTTTTACATTTTTTATTGCGTATAAATTCACCATTATAAGACATTAGACATTACATAAAACATAACAGAAAACAAATATTAAAAATTATAATTAATACAACTACGAAATGTCTAGGATGAAAAATCCTTAAAAAGAAAGAAAGAAGGAAAGGAAAAAAAAAGAGACAGTGAAAGAAAGGAGAGGAAAAAGAAAAGAAAGGAAAAAGAAAAAAAGGAAATGGAAGAAAATAAGTAAGAAGAAAAAGAGTTATATACCCTTTATCATTGACGTGTTCTTAAAAGTTTTCCCAAATTTCCCAATATTTTTCAAATTTTTCTCCTTTGCCTTCCCTTCTTGCAATTAATTTCTCCATCGTATATCAAAATTGAGTTTGAGCTATGACCCTTACTAAACTTGGAATTTCCTTAGATTTCCATAATGAAGCCAATACCGTACGTGCATTGGTCAATATATGGAAAATAATGTATCTAGTAGTACTCGGGCATTCCTTTAATCCCAAGGACAACAATGCCATACTTGGTGCCCATAAAAATTTGTGTGGTACTATAGACTGTAAAAACCCAAAAATCTCTTCCCAAAAGACCTTTATGTTCCTACACTCCCACCACATGTGAAAGGTAGTTCCCCTACTAATTCCACATCTCCAACATACAGAAGAGACCTGGGGATAAATCATATTTACATGTTTTGGGGTTTGATACCACCTATACATCAATTTGCGAGCGGATTCCCAGTGGTTAGTGCATTTAGATAATTGAAATGGTAAATTAAAGAGAAGTCTACTGAAATTGTGGAGGATGTCTTAGAAGTCCTGCAAATGGGTGATACAGGCTCGGTTGGCCAAACTTCGGGCCATGGTCATACCGGTGACAGAAGAAGACAAAGGCCTGGATCTGCCTTGTCTGCACCTAGTGTCCAGAGTACTGCACAGACCAAGATGAAGAACCTGGTGTTGGAAAGGTGTGACATGAATGGAGCTTTTTACAAGAAATTTGTCAAAGGTGACCAAAAGTCTTGTGCTCGGTGGCTGATGAAAGTGCGAATGAAAGAAGGGTGCACCATTGAAGTGGTGCAGATAAAATCTGATGAAGGAAGCCAAGTGCCTCAAAACCTGTTGGACATAGTTTTTCAAGGAAAAGGAAAGGCAGTTGGACTCTGCCTTTTGAATACAAGTGCTCCTTCCAGGTGGTCTGAGCAGAAGGGGGGGGGGGGATATGTGGCAGTGTGGCAAGGAAAGGGTGTATTTCCCTTGTTATCTCTGCAGAATGCTCCACCTGTGGCCTGATTAATGAGGTATCAGGAAGGGAAAGTGTGTTTAAAAGGAAAAGAAACAGAATAGTTGGGGCTCTCCCTGGGAAACAGCACCTCGCTGTAGGGAGAGACACTCGGACCCTGTTGAGGAAGCACACAGCTGTAGTTGTGAGTGGTCCAAGAAGTGGTGTGAAATGTGAGTAGCAGGTTGCAGGAGTCACATGTTTAACTGACTTAGGGTAGCTCACAAGCTAGTAGTCAGGGCATGCTGATATGTGTAGTCAGTGACCAGACGGTCTAGGATTTTATTTTGTTCCTGTGTTATGTTTGTTTTCCCCCTGCAACCTGTCTAAATAAAGCTGGCAAGGTGCCAGGCTTGCATGAAGAACTGTTGTCTGCGGGTTTATTGAGTGGAAACGTGTTCCGTGGCAGTGTCCAGGACGATCCCAGA
This sequence comes from Hyla sarda, assembly GCF_029499605.1. NCBI lineage: Eukaryota > Metazoa > Chordata > Amphibia > Anura > Hylidae > Hyla > Hyla sarda. The sequence continues at coordinate 4,645,264 of NC_079195.1, forward strand.
GCTATCCCCAAGGAGGAATCCTTACTATGTATATATATATATATATATATATATATATATATATATATATATATATATATATATATATATATATAGGGGAGTAAGAAAGGAAGGAATAGCACTACTTGCGATTAATTCAGAAATGACAGGGTTAAGATCCAGTCGAACAGCTCAAACGGAGGTTGGTCTGAAAAAGCCGTCAGCTATGGCGGTGCTGGGAAAATCCGAAACATACGAAAAATCAATGTGCATAGAAGATATACATATACATACACACATACACACATATATATATATATATATATATATATATATATGTATATAATAAAAAAAAAAACATGTGTTTGTTTTGTTTATTACTTTGTCAAGAACGGCTGTTTTTTTTTTATTTCTTTAATTACACCACATTTTGCATTCACGTGAAATACCTAAAGGGTTAATAAACTTCCCAAATGTCATTTTAATTACATTGAAGGGGAAGTTGTTACAATTGGGGGATTTATGGGGGTATCTAACATACAGGCCCCTCAAATGTACTTCAGAACTGAACTGGCCCATAAAAATATCTGATTTTGAAATTTTCTCTAAAATTTTTAAAATTGCTGCCGAACTTCTAAACCCCGTAATGTCCTAAAAATTTAAAGGACAATTAACAAATTATGCCAAAATAAAGTAGACATATTGTAAATGCGAATTAAAAACTAATTTAAGTAGAGAATCTAAAATTCAGAAAGAACATTAAGTGTAATATGTCACGAAAAAATCTCAGAATCACTTTGATAATTTAACGTGCCCCAAAAGTTATCACAACATGGTTGTGGGACAGTTCATTGAAAAATGAGCCTTGGCCCTTATGGCCAATATTGGCCTGATCCTGAAGGGGTTAATGATATATTTGTGATGATTCAATTTTTTTTAGTTGAATAATTATCCAATGACTTAACATTTCTGCCATTTCACAAATTAGGCTTCATAATATTCTATTATAAGGATTTTCCACAAATGCTCATTTACCTATGAAAGTAAATATCTCTGTGACTGTCACTTCTCTAAGATTAATTTCACCTTGTATGAGTTTGCATTTTTTTTTTTTTGTGGGATTTGCCTCCATTTTGTGCCATTTAACGCACATGGTAAATATCTTCCACTGTAATGTCAAAAATGAGTCACTGGATTTCACAGTTACATTTTGTTAACTCTTCTAAATGAAGAGGAGAAAAAGTTTTATACACAAAAACAAAACACTGAAAAATGTACATAAATTGTGTATAGTCTATAGCCCAAAAATAATGCATTGTCCTATTTAAATAGAAAACTGTGTGTATATTATACTCTAATTGTAACTTTTCTTTTTTCTAGGGTCGTTGGACATAAATAGTAGAAAAGTAGAAAGCACGCAATAAAAAAGACAAAAAAAAACATAAAACCATAAATTCATCTTTTGATTTTCTTGACGATCAACAAATCTGTTTCCTATAAATCCTGTTTCTTCTGATCAATAAATCATTTCCCAATCAATATCTCCTGTCCATGTGTGTTGTGTCATAGACTTAGTGTTGTCAGGCTCCCTGGGTGTCCTCTATGGGTCAGTAATAGAGATGAGCAAACTTTTCAAAAATTTGATTCGGCCGATTCGCCGAATTTTCCCGAAAAGTTTGTTTCGATCCAAATTTTTTCGCGGTGAATCGATATTTAAAAAGGCTATTTCTAGCCTACATACAGCCTCTATAGGGGTATAGAACACTTTGCTGTGTCCTAAAACGTATATGGAGTGTGCTGGGGTAGTGCAATAATACTGTTATTCAGAATAACATGCAGATTACCGGCATCGCTCTTAGAATCACTGCTGCACAGCAGCACAATGACAGAGCCTGGTGGTGGCATCAGTGTCAGGAGACCATATAGTGGCTGAATGACACAGCGTGGAGGTGTTGGCAGCATGAGGAGACCATATAGTGGCTGAATGGCACAGCGTGGAGGTGTTGGCAGCATGAGGAGATCATATAGTGGCTGAATGGCACAGCGTGGAGGTGTTGGCAGCATGAGGAGACCATATAGTGGCTGAATGGCACAGCGTGGAGGTGTTGGCAGCATGAGGACACCATATAGTGGCTGAATGACACAGCGTGGACATGTTGGCAGCAAGAGGAGACCATTTAGTGGCTGAATGGCACAGCGTGGAGTTGGCTAATGCACTAGTACACTACACACCAGGGCTTCACAATCCCCCCGAAAAAACAACACAATATATGACATTTTTGACAAATATTTCTCATAGGTAGCACCCGCTATCCAAAAATTAGAAATTTCCAGACCCAGGCCCCACCTCTGCGGCATCAGGAACCCATATATTGCCTGAAGGACACAGCCTGGAGTTGGCTGATGCACCAGTACACACCCGGGCTTCACAATCCCCTCCAAAAAACAACAACATTTTAGAAATTTTTTAAAGAAATACCTTTGTGTAAGAACAAGCGCATATCCAACAGTTGTCAAGACTCTATAATGCAGGACGGCGGACCACCCAAAGACATTCTTCTCAAAAATAATAAACCACACAATGTTTGATATTTTTTTACAAAAACTAATTCAATATGTGTGTAAGCGCATCTGTCTCCAAAAGATCAGATCACCAAAGGACTTTTTTTCGACCAAAATCATGAAGCAGAGTTAATCCCTGTCCGTATTTTTATTTTTATTTTTTTCAATAAAAAATCACACGCAACAAGCGTTCCGTTGTGTAACGATTAGCATTCTGGAAAATTCAATTTTATTACCGATAAAATTATCAGTAAATAAAAAATAAAAAAAACTACCCAAGAGTGTTTAATTACCCCATACATTGCACCATGAGCAGTCAAGAGTAGGCCTCAGCAGTACCCAAGAGGCTTTAATAACCCCCTACCTTTGCACGATCAATTGCGAGATCGAGCAATACCAGGTGTGTTATGCCCACAGATTTCCGGGGCC